>NW_007261481.1:19398-19889 GCF_000164805.1 Carlito syrichta
AAAAATATTCTCAGGCATCCTGTATAGGTACTGTTGGCCAAAGTGTGTGCTGGTATACCATTGCCCCGGTTCATATATCAGATGGAGGGGGCCCCAGCGACACTCGAAAACAAACTCTTGTTGCCCAACACATCCAAGAACTGACCCGACAGTTATACCCTCACTTAGACTACCACCCACTCGCCCTTCCAAAACCCAGAGACATTACCTTAGATCCATACACACAGGGAATCCTCGAAGCCACTCTCTCTCTATTAAACTCCACTAACCCCTCCCTTGCACAGGACTGCTGGCTATGTATGACCGTTGGTATGCCTCTACCTACTGCCATTCCTGTCTTAAACGCTTCCTATGTCCCTTTCAATGGAGATGCCAATTGCTCATTATCACCCCCCTTCAGAGTACAGCCCTCGGGTTTCAATTCCTCCGGTTGCTTCCAAGGGAAATTTCAAAATAATTCTTATGATAGTGACGTCGGATTTGTCACCTTT
>NW_007261481.1:19944-36835 GCF_000164805.1 Carlito syrichta
CCCACGGCTGGAATTCCAGTGTTCTGGAGTTCGAATAAGAAGGATGGCTGTAGTCAGGAGATCCAGGTCAGCCTGGGTCATGCAGGGATAACCCGTTTCCACATCTATCCAAACTGGGGGTCTGGGGTCATGGTGCCCGTCATCCTGGACACTCCAGAGACTGAGGCTGGACGATCACTGGAGCCCATGATTTTGAGGCTAGTGGTGAATGATGGTCATGTCCCCGGGCTCCTGCCTGGGCCACAGAGCCAGACCCTGTCTCCAAAATCATCAGAATTGTACACAGATTTTCAACTGCGTGTGGTGTGTTCATAGGGCGACTGGCTTTAGAGACAGAAATATGGGACTTGGGGGGAAGAAATATTGCCGGGTGAAGGATGTGTCCCTGGACTTTCTTGGCAAAAGGTCCTTGTTGCCAAGTAGGAGGCCCGGACCACCTGGGACACATTTCTCACCTCGGAGAGGAGAACTAGCAGGAACCCAGTCAGGGAGCCTCTGTAACTCTCGGACCAAAGCAGGGGCAGCCATCGGGTTGGGTTGAACTGGAAGGTGCCGAGCTTGCAGGACCCTTGTAGACGGTTGGGGGAAGGACTGAGGGCAGAAGGTTTGAAGGAGAATGGATTTCTTTGTTGACTCAAAATTTCTTTCTTTTTCTTTCTTTTCCTCTCTCTCTCTTTTTTTCCTCACTAGGTAGCCCTGGCTGCTCTTAAATCAACCAAGTCGAGCCTTCCTCTCAGCTCCGGCCTCCTAACCTGCTGCCATCACAGGCTTTCCAATTGGTTGACACCCTGGTCTTCTTGTCTGGTCTTGAACTCTGAGCCTGAGGTGATCCTCCTTCTGAGGCCTGCCCTAGTGCATGGTATTTTGGGTTTTGCTTGGGGTCGAGATGTGGACTTGCTATGGTGTAGAGTTACCGGGCCCTGGTCTCAGTTACTGGGCCCTGGCCATCTTTCCAGCTCAGCCTCCCCGAGTGCTGAGGAGACAGACGTGAGTCACCTGGCTGGCACCATCACCCCTGATGGTTTGAGAATCACACCCTCCCATTCCTCAAGGCAGCGCCTGGGAAGAGCGAGTGGGTCCACTCTGGGGAATGAGGAGGGTGGAGGAGTGGTCACCCCAGCGGAGACCCACCCCTGTGCCAAGCCCTCACTCAGGTGGGCTCAGCGTGTAACTCAAACTGCCCTCTCCAGGTCCCAGGTCATCTGAAGGGAGCGGGCCTTGCAGTGGGGACAAGAGAGGGGTGTAAATGCCTGGTGCAAATGATCAGGCCTGTCATGCTGGCGCTTTTGAAGGCCAAGGCTGTTGGGAGCCATTTTAAAAATAGCAATCATCTTATATAAGCCCTCTTCTTTGTCCTCCGAAAAGCCCGCACGCGCCAAACCACAACACCCCTCCCACCTCCTCTCCTCATACCACCCACTACTCTTCCTCCTATCATAAGCCGCCACATGCCCTATTTCAGCCCGCCCCTCTTTGCTATGTATATAAGCAATCGCCTAACAATAAAATTTTGAGGCTTGATCAGAACACTGTCTTGCCTCTATTCTGCATGTCTCCTGTCTCTTTCTCTCTCTTTGTCTCTCTCTCTCTTTTCACCAGCAGCAGGTAGTCCTCCTCGTGCCCACGTTTTACTTGTCCTGCAGGTCGGGACACTTTACTAGCCATAGTATTGTTAAAGACAATCATAGATGCATATAGAATCAGGTTTGGCAGAGATAATAGAGATAATCTACTCCCATACACTCTTTTGCTTTATAGCTTACAAGTTTCTAGTTTCTATAGCACCTGTGACCTGTCACAATGGAAACTCTCAGGAAATTGCCTCTCTAGGAGGTCTTGAAGAGTGAGAATAAGAGAGTTCTCTTCTTATTTGTTCCCTATGTTCACAAAGACACCAAGTTCAATGGTTTAAATGTGTTTTTTTCCTTCACAGCTAGGGATAATGACCTTCTGGTTTATGAAAAAAAAAATAGAGTAGAAAGTTATGTGTGGATAAGCATCTATTTTTAAACCAAAACAAAGTTTAGTATATTAGTATATAAGTGCACTATACACTAAAAAAGTAAGATGTGAAATTGAATTTTGTTTTATGGTTGTATAGAAAAGAAAGAATAAAAATAATATAAAGAAATTATATTTTTAATTTTTGGTATACATTATGAATTTAATATGGCTGGTTACATTCCCTTTCTGTGGTTCTTTTGTTGTTTTATTTTACTTTGATGATGCTATCAAAGTTAGTTTTATCATTTTAATAAACAGAATCTTTATTTTTCTTCATAATGAATTTATTTAAATGAATGATTTTAGGCTGTAGAAGGATTTCCTAGACAGTCAATGTAACTGAAAAATATTTATAGTCCTTAAAGTAAACAAGCCAATTGTCCAAAACTGCACTTTTTATTCTGACTTAATATACTGTGTCACCATTATGGCAATATTCATTTCATATTACTCTCAAACAAAGGAAAATGCATTCAACTTGATATGAAATTCAACTTGATATGTGAATCTGACTATTTAAAGGTACAAAGCCTATCTCAATTTCTTGTTCTGTGTTCTTTTTAAATTTTTTCTTATTATTTAGTTTCCTTGTATTCAATTAGAAGCATTACTACAGTGGAGTTTTTCCCCCAATGTATGCCTATTTGTTTTACATTTAATTTATTTTGGCTACTCTTACCATCCTCACTAAAACATTTAAATTTGATATTGACTCTACTGAAAATATCCTGTAAAACAAGATTCCCAAGAAAAGTTTCAGTATTTCTTGAAATTTCTACCATGGGTGTTACAAAACATGACCACAAAATAAAAAAATCAATAGAGGAAAGGGTAGTGTTTGTATCATGTGTAGGTCAAGATTGCAAGTGAGTTTTAGAGATGGGAGAAAAGTTGAAAACACCTTATGAGAATTATCAGTATTTTTCTCTTTGAAGAAGCCTGGGTAAAATCTGCCAGAAAAAAAAAATTACCACTAAACAATGTTATAGATAAGAGGCCACTTTTATTCTTTCCAGTAAACATGAAAATACTGACAGCATAGATACAGATATATAGATTCCAAATATGTTGTAAAAATTTCTTTAAGTACTCCAAACTAAGAAAATAGATGAGAAAGAAAGGGTAAGTTTCCAGACTGCAACCCATTTCCATCCTATAGAAATGCTCATTAATTAAAATAAAACAATGATATGATCATACTCCCTTGTAAACATGCTAATCTGACCTTCTTATGGTATTTGCTAATGGTAATCTAATTGAGATTTCTTATCTATGAAATGCTTTTAACAGGATATATCTCATCTGCCTAAGTGGCTTATAAACAGACTTCAAATTTATGGAGCATAAGCAGCTAGAAAATGTCAGTGGCAGTTTGTAGTTATCAGAGTGTAAAAAAAAATATTGCATAACTAAAATCATCCCATATGTACAGGTGGTGCTCTTATACATCTCTTAGGAACTTGCATATTGAATCTGAATAAAAGCCTATCTTAATGTGGAATGAAAAGATCTGAAAAGTTGGTCTCAGATGTTACCAAGTTATCAAGTGGCCTGTGATTGCCTGCTTCCTTTGGAATATTAGTAAAAATTGTTGAGGGTGAAACATATGCTTTCTGTGAGTTGAGTTTTGGGTTATCTCAGTGAGAGCATAAAGTAAATTTTGATATTTAATCTAACTAAAAATATCCTTTGTTTATATATAAACAACACATAGACATTAGTAATCCTGAATTCAAGTAGTTCTGCTGTTCAGAAAACACCTTATGACTAATGATAAAAGTCCAAGGAAAGTTTTTTTGATTTTGCTTTTTAATGATAATATTATGCAAATACCATACAACCCAGCAATTGACTTTTTTTGACATTTACCCTAAAATGCCAAAACCATATCTCCATTCAAACCTTGTATATTAATGTCCATATACAGATTATTCATAATAGCCTCAAACCGGAAATAGCTCAGATATACTTTAATGAGTGAAGGACTAAATAGATTTTAATACCTACATACCATGAAATACTCAGCATAAAAATGTATGAACTATTGATAATTATAACATAAATCCAGGTAAATTTAGTGTAAAAGCCATTCCAACAAGACTAATATTAATTTATATCATGTATATATTTAAAAGGACAAAATCTTAGAAATGGCGATTAGTAGATGCTAGAGGGTCAGTGGCCAAAGTAAAGAAGATGTGATGGTGGGTAGATGTGGCTGTCAAAGAACAACACAAAGACTGGTCTTGGTGACTCAGCCTGTAATCCCACTTTGGAAGGTCAAGTAGAAGGGATTGCCTGAGTCCGCGGATTCTAGACCAGCCCAGGCAATTTGGCAAAAACTTGTCTCTATACATAAATAAAAAAAATTAGCGGGGCGTGGTAGCATGCACCTGTAGTTCCAGCTACTTGGAAAGCTGAGGTAGAAGGAACGCCAGAGCCCAGCTGGTCGACACTGGGTGGCCATGAGTGTGGCACTGCATTCCAGCCTGGGTGACAGAGTGAGACTCCACCTCAAAAAAAAAAAAAAAAAGCACAACACAAGATATAGCTGTTGTGTTGGAACTCTTCTGTAAACTTGAATATCATGATGGCTACATGAATCTGCAGATCTGATAAAATTGTATAGAAATAAAAGCACACATGCAAACACAATTGAATAAAAGTTAATCCAAGGGTATCTGAATAAGATTATTGGTTTTTGTTTATATCACTACTATCCTCATTTTGATACTGTTCTATATTTTTATAAACTGTTACATTGCAGAAAGCAAGTAGAATCCACATAGGATCTTTCTGTATTATTTGTTATATGTACATGTGAATCTGTTATTATCTCAGTAACAATTTCAATTAAATAAATATTCATATTTTATCTTAACAAATTCTACTCTACACCACATATCATGAGAAATATGTTATTTATAAAATAAATAAAACATCATTCATTTTTGTTCATAGTAAAAAGAAACACATATAGAAAATAATAAATTTCATTAGTGTATAAAGACATATGTTGTGGTCAGTAAAGCAGATACTACTTTGCTCACACAAAGACTCTGTATACTTGAAGTGACTGTTTAGAAAAATTAATTCAGCATAGCACAGACTTATCCAATAATTTTTTTTTTTTTTTTTGAGTTGGAGTCTCACTCGGTTGCCCAGACTGGAGTGCAGTGGCCGCTCCTGGCCACCGCTGCCTCACCTGCTGGGCTCCGGGATCCTTCCTCCTCAGCCTTCCGAGTAGCTGGAATTACAGGCATGCGCTACCACGCCTAGCTGATTTTTTGATTTATTGTAGAGATGAGGTCTCGCTGCCCAGGCTGGTCTCGAACCCGCAGGCTCAGGCAATCCACTCACCTCAGCCTCCCAAAGGCGCGAGATTACAGGCTGAGCCACCAAGCCCGGCTTATCCAATTTTGAAGAAGCTAAACCATGGTATGCAGTGCCTTTTAAAAAACTATATCTTATTAAAAATGCACAGGTGAAAAAAATAACTGTTTATCAGATAAGAAATTAGAGATGAGAGTAAAAAATTTGTTAAGCATGCATGATACAATGTCATGAGTTCACACAATGTTTGAGTTGCTTTGATTTTTCTTCTTTTTTTTTTCTTTTAAAGAAGAGGAGTACAATTCAGGATTAGATACATAAGTAGTAATCATACAGGTAAAGTTTGGACCTCCCTTAGGTCTCACTTTGCCTGGTTTGATATCAGATAGCTTACTGATGTTATGTGTCACCCATTTCTCCCCTGGCAGTGTCTCACTACTGCTAATCCCTTTCTTAGAGTATTATGGTAAATATTCAGGGTCCACTTATAAGTGAGAGCATGTGGTACTCAGTTCTTTGTTTCTGTGATAGATCATCAATGTTGTAGACTCTAAATCCATCCAAGTTGCTTTGAAGTCCATAATTTTGTCCTTTATGGCTGTGTAATATTCCATCACGTATATGTACCACATTTTTTAAATCCAGTCCACTTTTGTTGGGCAGCATGATTGGTTCCATGTTTTTGCTATTGTGAATAATACTGCAAAAAATATGCGTGCGCAAGTATCTTTTTTATAGAATAAGTTGAGTTCCTCTGGCCTTATTCCCAAAAGTAGGATTGCTGAATTGTATGGAAAGTCAATTTTTAGGAATTACCTGACTGCTTTGCACAGAGTAGTTTATACTCCCATCAGCAACTTAGAAGCGCTCACCTTCCCCACATCCTCTCTAGCATCTGTTGTTTGATGATGGCCATCCCAAAGGGAGTTGGGTGGTATCTCAGGGGGATTTTAATTTGCATTTCTGTGATGATTAATGAGGCTGAGCATTTCTTCATGTATCTGTTGGCTGCGATATGCCCTCTTTTGAGAAGGGTCTATTTATATCTTTTGCTCAGTTTTTAAGAAGGTAGTTCTGTTTTTTTTTCTTTTTGGCACATTTGAGTTCCATGTAGATCCTGTATGTTAGACTTTGGCAGATACATATTCGGCAAAAGTTTTTTTTCTCATTTGGTGGGCTATCTTCCTGCTCATTTAATGGTTTCTTTTGCTTTGCAGAAGGTTTCCAGTCTGATGAAGTCCCATCTTCCTATCTTATTTCTTATGGCATGGGCATTTGGTGTTTTGATCAGGATTGGTTTCCTATTCCAATTTCTGTAATGGTGTCACCTGTGTGTCCTAAGATTCATAAAGTTTGACATTTTACATTTAAATCTTTGATCCATTTGCAGTTGATATTTGTTATGGTGATAGGTAGGGGTCCTGTTTCAATCTTCTGCATGTGGTCAGTCAGTTTTTCCAGCACCATTTACTGAATAGATTCTCCTCTGGCTATACTCCCAGAAGTAGGATTGCTGGGAATATAGCCAGAGGAGAAATGCTTCAATTTCTGTCCAGTTAGCAATTTGGTGACTATGGATTCACCGTAGATGGTAAGGTATGTTCCCACTATGCCTAGGTGTTCAAGTGTTTTTATCAAGAAGCAATGCTGGATTTTACCAAAAGCTTTTTCTGCATCTAATGATATAGTCATGTGGTTCTTGTTTTTACATCTATTGATGAATTTAACTACATTTATGGTCTTGAAGACGTTGAACCAGCCCTGCATCCCAGGGATGAAGCCTGCTTGGTCATGGTGGATGATTTTTTTAGATGTGCTGTTAGTTCCGATTTGCCAACTTTTGCATCAGTGTCCATCAGGGATATTGGCCTGTAGTTCTCTCCCTTGTTGGATCTTTACCTAGTTTGGGTATCAGTGTGATGTTAGCTTTATAAAATGATTTGGGTAGAGTTCCATCTTTCTCTATTGCCTGGAATACTTTCAATAGGATTAGTATCATCTCCTCCTTTTTATTTTATTTTTTTTGAGTTGGAGTCTCACTCTTGTCGCCCAGACTGGAGTGCAGTGACCACTCCCGGCCACTGCAGCCTCAACCTGCTGGGCTCCGGCGATCCTTCCGCCTCAGCCTTCTGAGTAGCTGGAATTACAAGCATGCGCTACCATGCCTGGCTGATTTTTTGATTTATTGTAGAGATGAGGTCTCGCTGCCCAGGCGGGTCTCGAACCCGCGGGCTCAGGCAATCCACTCACCTCAGCCTCCCAAAGGCACAGGATTACAGACTGAGCCACCGAGCCCGGCTTCATCTCTTCCTTGTATGTTTTGTAGAATTCCACTGGAAAGCTGTTTGGTCCAGGGCATTTTTTTGTAAATAGTTTTCTTAAGACATAGTCAATTTCCTCAGTTGTTATTAGTCAATTTAGTGTCTCAATTTCTTCTTGTTTCAAACTTGAAAGTCTTCCATTTCTTTAGATTTTCAAGGTTGTTTCCATACAGATGTGTATAGTAATCTCTGGTAATCTTTTGTATTTCTTCAGGATCAGTAGTGACTTGATCTTTTGTGTCACTGATTGTGTTATCTGAGCTTTTCTCTCTTTTCCTCGGCCATTCTGGCTAGGGGTCATCAATATTATTTACATTTTCAAGGACCAGCTTTTTGTTTTGTTAGTTTTTTTCTATGATATTTTTCTCTTCTGTGTCCAATATTTGGGCATTTACTTTGATGACCTGGATTCTTCTGCTAAAGTTAGGGTTTTGGTGGTCTTGCCTTTCCAACTTTCTTAGGTGATGTGTTAGGCTGTTAACTTGTGATCTATTTTCTTGATGTGTTTTCATAGAGATATAAATTCCCCTCTTAGTACTTTTTTCATGGTGTCCCATGAAATGACATTTCCATTTATTTCTGTTTTTATTTCTGTGTTGACCTAGGAGTTATTCAGCATAATGCAGTATATAGTGTCCATGTCTTTGTGGTTTTGGGGGAATTTTGTTGGTGGTGATATATATTTTTATTCCACTGTGATCTGAGAAGGTACAGAGAAATATTTTAATCTTATGAAAATTTGTTTATGCTTGATTTATGGCCAAGGATGTGGGCAATCTTAGAGTAAGTTTCATGTGATGATGAGCATAATATATATTCATTCTGTGTTTTTTGGGTGGAGTTTTCTGTAGTTATCTATTAAGTACTTTTGGTCAAGCATCAAGTTGAGATTTTAGATATCTTGGTTGAATTTTTGCCTTGTTGATATATCAAAGGTTGGTAGTAGAGCATATATGCCTCCAGCTATGATAGTGTTAGAGTCAATCTTTTTTTAGTTTACTTAGTAGCTGCTTTATAAAAGCTCATATATCTGTGTTGTGTCCATATATGTTTAGGATGAATATTTCTTATTGGCAGATTGAACCTTTTATCATAATGTAGTGTCCTTCTCTATGTTTTTAAATTTTTGATAGCTTAAGGTTGTTTTGTCTGATTTTAGGATGATGACTCCTGCCTTCTTCTGTAAACTGTTCACCTGAAAATTTGTTTTCCATCCTCATTTTCTGTGAGTGTCTTTTGTAATGAGATGCATTTCCCAGAGGCAGCATATTTTTGGTTTGTGTTTTTGTATTCAGTCTGCCATTCTAGGTATTTTCAGTGGTGTATTTAGTCCATTCACTTTCAGGCTAATTTTTGAAATGTGAGTTTGTCCCTGCCATAAGGGTCTTATAAGACTCTTTTCTTTTTTTTCTTTGAGTTGCCCAGGCTGGATTGCAGTGGCACACTCACAACCACCACAGCGGTAACCTGCTGGACTCAGGGTCTCCTTCTGCCTCAGCCTTCTAAGTAGTTACAGGCATGCACTTCCTTGCCCAGCTAATTTTTTATTTATTGTAGAGATAAGGTCTCACCAAGTTGTCCAGACAGTTCTCAAACCCGCGGGCTCAGGCAATCCTTTCACCTCGGCCCCTCAAAGTGCTGTGACTGTTTTATTTTCTTTTAGCTTTTGTGCTAATATGTATGCGTTTTCATTTTTGTGGGTGTGCTGTGTGTTCTATTGCTTCTATGTTTGCTTGTCTTCTTGCAAAATACATCGTCTTTCTTTTGTTTCTATATTCTTCTCTGCATAGCTCCTTTTTAAACATCTACTGTAGAGGTCTTCTGGAGGTAGCATGTTCTCTTAGGGACTGGGTGTCTGGGAATGATTTTAATTATCCATTGCTGATGAAGTTTCAGCTGGCTGGGTAGTAAATTCTTGTTTTAAACTGTTTATCTTCAAGAACATTAAGGATTAGGACCCAATCTCTTCTGACCTGTAGTGTTCCTGCAGATACATCAGCAGTGATTCTGACTGGTCTTCCCAGGTACATAGTCTGAACTTTATTTCTTGCTGCCTTTAGGATTTTTTCTTTTATACCTATGTTGTGTAGGCAAATTACCATGTATCTAGGGGTTGGTGTTCTCATATGATGTCTTTCAGTGGTTCTCTAAATCTCTTGTGTTTGGATAGCCATCTCTCTGGTCAGATGAGAAAAGTTTTCTTGAATGACCTCATGTAATTTTTGTTCCAAGGTGTTTTTCATTTCTCTTTTTACTTCAGGTATTCCTATCAGAAGTAGGTTTGACTTTTTTGATAGAATTGCACATTTCTTGAAGAGTTTCTTCTTTCTTCTTAAGTCCACTTCACCCCCCCACCCCTCCATATTTTTAGTAGGTAGGGTTAATTCCAGACTTGGATCTTCCAACTGAGAGTCTTTCTTCTGCTTGGTCAATTCTGCTTCCCATGCTTGTCAGTTTGTTATTTATTTCTTGAATTTAGGTCTTTATTTCTGTTATTTCTAAATATGCTTGAGTCTGTCCAACTCTCTTGCAATTTTTTTTTTTTAGTTTTAATCCTTACATTTCTTAATTTTATTCATTCTTTCCAGTAATTATCTGTTATATGTAAGTACCTTCTGGGTGCTGTCATTCTTGGAGATAGCTATGGTTCATGTTCCAGTAGTTGTTCTTTCAGGCACTGACTCTTTGTTAGAGCTCTGAAGATTACCAACGATGTTTGGCTGCTTTTTTTAATTTGTAGCAGTTCTCTTATCTATCTCTTTAATTGCATTGCTCAGTGGGAAATGGAGACACACATCACTTTAATGTTTGCTCTACCTTCTCTGAACTGGGGCTTCAGGTTTGTTCAATTACAAAAATAGAACTGGGAGTGAGGCATTGTGCTACCTCTTTACAATTTTGAGTACTTACTAAAGGGTGGGGAGAGGCTGCAAGGATTCAGAAACTACTGATGGGTCATAATACTTGCTATCTGGTGAATGGGTCAGCTGGGACTTGCTCTTCATCTCCACACAATTTGACCTAACAATGGGTAGGCTTGTGTAGCCCCTGAGTCCCAGACAGGGTATTTGAGAGAAAAGAGAGGGAAGAAGGAGAGAAAAAAAGAAAAGAAGAAAGAGAGAAAGAAAAAACTGGAAAAAAAAATACACAGATAAAGAACAAATAAAGAGAAAAATAAGGAAGAAAGAAAAGTGAAAACCAACCAACCAACAAAGCAAACAAATGAGACAAGCAAAAAAAAAAACCAAAAAGAAAGGAAGAAACTAACTTACTAACTAAAACCCAATAACCCATTGGTTGAGATTTCTCAGCTTTTATATATCTCTTTGCGAGGAGGACATCTCCTTCTTTTGGTAGGTTCTGCAACTGCAAGTCTGTTACTGCAGGTTCTATCTTCAACATTGAAACTTGAGATGTTAGAATCTTCACCCCATGCTGCCTTTAATTGATAGCTGGTGTATGCCTGCAGAGGTGTGGAGGGGTGGGGTAACTTGATTCAGTGTTTCCTAGGCTCTCTCTCCCTTTTATCCTCTGCCAGCATGGTCACAGCTCCCATGGCATCCAGTTCTTGGTGGAAGAATAGGGCCTCTGGCCTCTACCTGCCCTCCTGATCTCTTTCACTGTTGCTAGCAGCAGGGAAAAGTCAGCTAGGTATTCACCAACCTCCTTCTTGGTGAGATCCACTCTATGCATCTCTCACTCAGCAGCAAGATCAGGGCCGGGAGTAGGTCATCTGAGGCTCTTCATCTACCATTACCCACTAGAGCTTGTGCACTGGTAATGATGCTCCCTCAGTTTATGGAGAACAGTCCAAAAACAATAGAGATCATCTCCCGGTCTTAAGATGACTACATCTTAAGAAGTACTTCTCTGTCCAGGCTTTAGAATGTCTGTTCAGTTTCTCTGTGGACTGCTGCTCCTACTGCAAATGGGGTTGAGAAAGACAGTTCCCTCTCCAGCAAGTACCACGGTTTCTAGATCTCAGGTCCTGGTGGCAGGGCCTTGCAGCCTACCCTGGTGCTGGAGGCAGTGGCAGCGAGTCCAGGTTTGGGGTGGCCTCTCCCCACTGCTTCTTGAGGACTCTGCCTTTGACTTTCTCGCTGTGTTCTCCTCATGACCCTCACTGCCAGTGTCCAGCCTGGTACTACAGTGGTGGGAACAGTAATCACTCCAGTAGCTTCTTCCTGGGAAAATCTTTGTTGACTTCAGAAAATGATGCTCAGCTTCTGCACTCCAGCAAGTCCTAGGGTCCAAGCAGACTGGGTGCAACACCATTCACTTCACCAGGAGATCCCTGGCCACTTGCTTCTTAGTTCCCACTCAGTTAGTCATTCACATACTCACTTACACACAGTTTTATCCATACACTCACTCACTCACACAGGCACTCATACAGTCCAACTGGGTTGCAAAAACATCTTCTTGAAACCCCCTGCTTTGATTTTATTCAGCAGATTATTTGTGAAATATTTTTAAAAATAAATACTTTGGAAAGTTTCTACTCGGTTTCAAGCACTGTGCAGAGCACTGAAGATTTAAAAAAAATAGCAGAGTAAAATGAGATATAAAGGACCTACCTTTCTGGAGTTAACAGTACTAATTTAGACACACATTAAATGAATGGACATATAAACAATGGTCTGACTGAACCAAGTAGCACTTGTAGGAAGTACTATACAAGAAAAGTAAAAGGTACTATTGGGGGGGGGGATAAAAATCAAGTAAAAAAAAACTAATAAAATTCTAACTTTTACTGAGGAAGCAATATTACAACTGAGTTCTGGTACTGAACAGATTTTAACTCTTCGGAGTAATATAGTGGTTAGTAACTGAAAGAAGAAAATAGAATGGGCAAAGGTGACCATAGGATAAAAGTAAATCTTTGAGGCTGGAATGCAGAAGGCCTACCAGAGGTGGCTTTCAAGATAGGAGGTAGCTTGACTATTCAGAGTATACATGCTTTTTTCCCATAATAATGGCACTGGGAAAAATCTGTTCCTGAGGATTTTACAGAATATAGAAGGAAAAATAATTATATTTGAATGTAGTGATATAATTATCTTTGCACACTAATGCTATTGCTCTGCCTACATTGAAGATATTTAAAATATGTCTTACTAATGGATATTATCAGATAAGATTATTATATTTTTTGAAGTAAATGATGATAACTTGAACTAGAAAGAAGAAAAGATTTGTAAAGAGTTTGAGGCATTTTGAGATTGTATATTTTGAAGTTAGCATGTGTTTAAAGTGGATGTGCTACGGAGATAGTGGGCAGAGAAAGAAAGACATAGGGATGAGGTTTGCAGGTTTCTATTTGATTAAATGGGTACTTATAGCATTCATTGAGTTACATAACACTGGAAGAATTGAGGAGAATACATAGGATGGTCATTAGTGAAGGGTTATGTATACATATGATACAGTTCATGAATCTGGAGCAGAGCAGGGGGAGAGAAGATGATTCCATAACAGTAGATCATCTATCTATTGTTGTGGTTAAGATATGTAAACAGAGAGTTAAGTTTTAATTTTTGGAGAATGACATCAATTATAGCCACATATAAAGATGGATAAAATATATAAGGACCAGATAACTTGATTTATTTTGTTTCATTGAAGTTGAAATGAACTACCCAGAAGAGCATTGTAACTTGAGAAGGATATTTTAAGTAAAATGAGATTGAGAGATAATAAGCTATAGAGCACTCTTTTTCTTTTCTTTTTTTTTTTTTTTTGAGTTGGAGTCTCACTCAGTCGCCCAGGCTGGAATACAATGGCTTGCTCACGGTCACCCCAGCATCGACCTGCGGGGTGCTGGAGATTCTTTCCGCCTCAGCCTTCCAAGTAGCTAGAACTACAGGCGTGCGCTACCACACCCGGCTAATTTTTGATTTATTGTAGAGATGAGGTCTCGCTGCCCAGGCGGGTCTCAAACCCGCGGGCTCAGGCAGTCCACTCACCTCAGCCTCCCAAAGGCGCGGGATTACAGGCTGAGCCACCGAGCCCGGCTTAGAACACTCTTAACAAGTCAAAATGCACGAACTCTAGCTCAACTATAAGTTTTGTTCTTCAGTGAGAAGATGGACAACTCCAGTCTTATTAAAAAAAAAAAAAAAAAGTAAAGAGAAAAAGAAAGCTGCATGAAGGGTTCAGTTGATGGGGCTGTCTTTTTTTTTGAGTTGGAGTCTCACTCAGTCGCCCAGGCTGGAATACAATGGCTTGCTCACGGTCACCCCAGCATCGACCTGCGGGGTGCTGGAGATTCTTTCCGCCTCAGCCTTCCAAGTAGCTGGAACTACAGGAGTGTGCTGCCACGCCCAGTTAATTTTTTATTTATTGTAGAGACGAGGTCTCACCAAGTTGCCTGGGCTGGTCTCGAACCCGCAGAATCAGGCTGGGCTTACAGGCTGAGCCACTGAGCCCAGAGGAAACTGTTACAAAAATTTGAGAGACTGATCACGTGAGGGATTATATTTTCTCTTGAAACCAGAGGTCAGGTACTCTTCTTAGGCAAAGGAAATGGTAGTGCTGAAAGAGAAGTGAGTGGTCAAAATAAAGAACATTTGATATAATTACTCTGGAGTCCTGAGAGTTCACCAGAGAATTATAATTTGATTTCTAGACTAGATTAAGAACTCACCTGAGATTGATGACTTTGTTGGAAAAATTTAGTCTGGGCGGGCTCGATGACTCAGCCTGTAATCCCAGCATTTTGGGAGACCGAGACGAATGGATTGCCTGAGCCCACGGGTTCGAGACTCACCCGGGCAACTTGGTGAGACCTCGTCTCTACAATAAATCAAAAATTAACTGGGCATGATAATGTGCGCCTGTAGTTCCGGTTACTTGGAGGGCTGAGGCAGAAGGATCGCAGGAGCCCAGCAGCTGGAGCTTGCGGTGGTGGGGAGCCTGCCACTGCACTCCATTCTGGGCAACAGAGTGAGACACCAACTAAAAAAAAAAAAAATTATTCTGGTGAATTTCTATAGCATTTTTCAGTGGAAGGTCTAGGCAAAATTATATTATTGAGTTCTTCCAAGATTGAAATTCTAACTGAGTGTTTGTGGTAAAAACTGTAGGATGTTTGGCAACATCTGTATTCTCCTCTTGGGTACAATACTGAGTTATTTATTTTATCCCCAGTCCCCACCTCCTGCAAAAAAAGTAGTAAAATTTATCTAGGTGAGTTTAGGCCTCACACCTGAAACATTCCCTCCACTTCTCTATTGTCTGTCTTCTTTCACCTACTGGAATAAATACATCAGGGCAACCCTGAAAGCCACATATTGAAAATGATAAAGATACCATCAAATAAGTTCCCTTGAATGACCATATGACAAAGAGATACCCAATGAAACTTATGCCTACTCAGGACATTTTGGGGAGCAGAATATAAATTCCAGTTGTGATAAGCAAGCGATAGATGGTCTTTTGTTTTACTGAAAAAACAAGATATAAATAATTTAGGCTTTGGGCTATGAAGTCTCTCACGAGTTCTTAACTGTGCAGTTATAATCTAAACATGGCCATAGAAAACACATAAAGGCACATAACTGTCTTCAGTTAAAATTTACTTATTAAAACAGACCAGCCAGGCTTGGTAGCTCAGCCTGTAATCCCGCGCCTTGGGAGGCTGAGGTGAGTGGATTGCCAGAGCCGGCGGGTTCGAGACCCTCCTGGGCAACTTGGCGAGACCTCATCTCTACAATAAATCAAAAACTAGCCGGGCGTGGTAGCGCGCGCCTGTAGTTCCGGCTCCTTGGAAAGCTGAGGCGGGAGGATCGCCGGGCCACTGCATTCCAGTTTGGGCGACGGAGTGAGACTCCAACTCCAAAAAATAAAAATAAAATAAAAAAATAAAAATAAAACAGACCATGAGCCAGATACACAAACCATAGTTTGCTGACATCTAGTACAGAGCTCTTGAAATATTGGAGTATATTTATTAATAAAAATCTCCAAATTAATATACATCAATTAAAAAGTGCTATAGGCCTGGTGCAGTGGCTCAAGTCTGTAATCCCAACATTTTGGGAGGCTGAGTTGAGTGGATTGCCTGAGTCCTCAGGTTCGAGACCAGCCTGGGCAGCATGGTGAGACCTTGTCTCTACAATAAATCAAAAAACTAGCCTGGTGTGGTAGCAAGCACCTGTAGTTCCAGCTACTTAGAAGGTTGAGGCAGAAGGATCCCTGGAACACAGCAGGCTGATACTGGGGTGGCAGTGAGCGTGCCACTGCAATCCATCCTGGGCAACAGCGTGAGACTCCAACTCAAAAAGAAAAAAAAAAATGTTATAGAAGCACATCAGGAAAGGAAAAGTTAATGTATTTTAAAGTTTGCTTTTGCAATAACAGAGTGTAGAAATGAATCTGAAGAAGAAAGAAAATGCACAAAGAGGATAATGATATGCTAAATGCTATTAAGTAAGCCAAAAATAGGATTCTTTAAAAAAAAAAAATTGATAGCCGGGCTCGATGACTCAGCCTGTAATCCCGCGCCTTTGGAGGCTGAGGTGAGTAGATTGCCTGAGCCCGCAGGTTCGAGACCCGCCTGGGCAGCGAGACCTCATCTCTACAATAAATCAAAAAATCAGCCGGGCGTGGTAGCGCATGCCTGTAATTCCGGCTACTCGGAAGGCTGAGGCGGAAGGATCGCCAGAGCCCAGCAGGTCGAGGCTGCAGTGGCCGGAGTGTCCACTGCACTCCAGTCTGGGCGACAGAGTGAGACTCCAACTCAAAAAAATAAAAAAATAAAAATTGAAGAATGATACCGGTGGAATTGATTTACCAGGCAGGGTGAAAGTAGCTTTAAATTAGTCACTTTGGAGTTGGTGAAAAGTTATTTAGGGAATTGTTGGGAGTAGGTGTCAGGAAACCTAATGCAAATGAATTGTCCACATTTATGTTAAGTGGAACACATTATTACTCCTGTATACCAACGTGAAAATCCATGGGCAAGTCCAGATTCAACATTTATATAATGGTAGATGATGACTTGAAAACCAACACTCTAAAATTGTCATATATACTATGTTGTAGCTATATCAATTGAATATGTACAGGTATTTTTTATCAATACATTGACACAGACACATATAAATTATATATATTCATATACAGATGTCTTATATATATGTTTACACACAAATGTGTATAAATAGACAGATATATGTATAGATACAGGAATAAATATAGGTATAGGGATAGGGGTAGGGATAGGGGTAGGG
>NW_007261481.1:36855-54543 GCF_000164805.1 Carlito syrichta
TATTCAGTTAATATTCTGTTAATTTAATTATGTAAAATACTTTTTAGCCAAGTTTGTTAACTGATGCTACATTTGCTGAGGTACCAGAATGATGATTAGACAAATTATTTAAAATATTTTGCTCCAACAATAGTGAAATAATCATAGCATTATTTTAATTACTGATTAGCCTATTTGAGATCAAATTATGTTCTGCAATTTATGATGCAATAAAAATATGTTTAGCCCTTAGAATATAAACTAAAGGTCTGCATTAAAATATGAGTTAAAGTCAAATGATAGCTCTATAGTGGAACTTCTCACAGCTATACTCTAATAACTATCAGCAAGTACTGACCAATGATAATATGTCAAAAACCGAATCAGGTTTTATTTTTATATTTTCTATTAATTTTTTTTCTGTTACAAGACAATGAGAACTTCTATTAATTTTTTTAGAGAACGCAAGCTACTGCCACCTAGTATACCCTCATTCAAAATGTCATTTACACATAGTTTAAGTGTCACCAAAATTAATTTAAATAAAATACCTTTTTTTTTTTTTTTTACAGAAAAGAGTAGAGAGTAGAGTATAATTAGTATTTGAGTCACTCATTCCCATTCTACTGTCAATAACTAACTAAATCCTTCTAGTCTTCATAAAGAAGTTAATTTGTTTCTCTACCAAGATTTGGGAGTCCTCACCCTTTAGAATATTCAGATTTTATAGTTACTTGAAGGCACTAAATAAGGAAGAACATTGTGGGCAAGTTAGCTATTACTATGGAAGGAAGGAATGAGGGAGGGGGAGGGAAAGAGGAGGATGAGGAGGGAGGGAGAAAAGGAAAGAAAGGAAAGAAGGAAGGAAGGAAAGAGAGAGAAGAGAGAAAAAAGAAAAAAACAAAAAGCAACTACAAGAGTAATACTTGTACTGCCATCTGGCAACAATTTTTCATTTGCCAGTTCATGCAGCTCGTATTCAGGGTGTCATATCAGAATCTCTGTTCCCCCTACACATTGCTAAGTGGCTTTATTTTTAATGTAAATACCACTACTTAATTATTCTGTGCATATATGTGCCTCTTATGCAGTAGGTGATGGGAATAGAGCACTGTAGAACTTCCTGTATTTAGTCTAAAAATAGATTGAAGTTTTAATGTTTTAGAACACTTTAGATGTCTCATCCTATAACACTAATATCTCGCCTTTCTGAGGGATTCCTTTCTATTTTACAGTTTTTTATTATGTAGAATGGGGTAGCTTAAATTCTATCTTCTTGTATTTAACTGAACTTTGTTTGACTATTTTTTGTACCCATTAAACATAATATTTAAAAAGGAGGAAGTCAGATTTTTATTGAACTATGTTTTTTTTCTTTAAGGAATTTGATAATGATCATTAAGATAACTGGATACAGAATTCTGTGAGGAAAAAGGGTTTGAACATTAAAATCTATTTCCCAGATTTCATTCATTTTCACTAACTGGGAAGGGAAAAGGTAGAGTTTTCTTAACTGGTGTTGATTTACATAATCTGGGTACTAACAGAAAATTGTCCAAGAAGTTTACCCTAGATGAGAAACAGGAGCCTAAACATTCACTGCTGAACTGAACTCGGTACTTGCAGCGTGTCATCAGTCTCAGAGGTGAAAATGTTCCTACAGAACGTACTTATTTTATCTAAGATGTCTTGCTCAATTTGTAATCAGCCAAAATTTCCATTATGGAGAATCTTATCATGTAATAGCAGTAGCACCCAAAGATGCTTTATATCACTCACATAATTAGATTTATAAAGAAATTCAAGCTCTCTATTAACAGCTGATTGTCAGATTTCAATAGAGCTAAAATGGATTCTTACTTAGAATGATGCAGATATAAAAATAGTAACCAAGAAAGGAGAGGAAGTGCCTATATTCTTCATCTGTTAAAAACAGAAATATTTACTATATTGAATTTTGTACCTAGAAAATGCAATAATATATAAAAATGCATATCACACTACCTGAACATTAGGAGAACTTAATACTTGATAAAAGAAGAAATAATACAATGCATGGGAATTTAGTCATCATTGCTCTACAAATGGATTGATCGAGTGCAGATATTTGAACTTATTTAATTTATTAAACTGCTCTAATGCAAGAAGATTATCCTACTGGCCTGAAAATATATGCAGCAACTTCTGAAAGTCCCTCTTCATCATTAAAGAGTTTATGTGCTAGGTGTGTACGGCTTAATATGCATGTTAATACGGTTACTTAGAATGAAATTGTGGATTATACCAGCACAGTGACTATATTGACAGACATATTCTGTTTGCACTCTACTTCATCTGTTTACTTGGCATGATTCCAATTCATGAGTTAATCAAACCCTTCTCGATAGGGGCTGCCAAAAAGACATTGTTTGGAAGGGCAGTCGGCAAATTTTGGAAAGACAAAAGCAAATTAAAAAGTCAATTTCAATTAATATATTTAATAATAAAAGACCTGATGACTATTTGATAATTCCTGGAAAAATTATGATAAGCCTGTTGTGTAGATTATATAATTTATTTAATGATATTCATTTTAAATTTGAGATAATTAGTATATTATTATTAGAAATAAAGCCTAGAATAAATCTTATATCAAACAGAAAACTCTAGAAAATAATAAGTGATATAATTCAATACTTCTAATTAAAAAGCCTGTTGTGTAGATTACATAATTTATTTAATGATATTCATTTTAAAATTGAGATAATTCGTATATTATTATTAGAAATAAAGCTTAGAATAAATCTTATATCAAACAAAAAACTCTATAAAATTATAAGTGATACAATTCAATACTTCTAATTAATTTTTTCTCCTCTCTGGTGTAAAAAGACTAATCTAAAAAATAAAAAAATTGGCAAGGGATTTCTTCTTTTACAATTTGGCAGAGAAAATTTTCCATGACTTTATGACAGCTTTTCTCTTCCCATAGGGAAACATATGACTAAGTGGTGTTTTTCCTATCCGAAAAAGAAATCACATTCTGAAACTTTACATTTTAAAGGAGACAATGATTTGTGTGTGTGTGTATGTGTGTGTGTGTGTGTGTGTGTATGTATATGTGTGTGTGTGTGTGTGTGTATGTATGTATGTATGTATATTTACTCCTCTCTAATACTATATATTTTGGCCATAGTACTTTAATAGTCCTTTATCTAATTCTGTTCTCTAATATTAATGTCCAATGTTTTTCTGACAGTTTTATTTTTTATTCATTGTTTTTTCCTGAAGATGAGACTATTTCTTGAGCTTAAAGATGTCTAAAGGCTGCTAATGCCAAAGGAATTTTTTCTTATTTTACAACAGACTTCTAGATAATCTTACCAATATGTTAATAAAGGCACATTATATGATAAATACCTACATTATATACATGTAGAAATTTATTCATATAATAATTTCTTAGCTTATGCATTAAATCTATAATATTTTATTCTATATTGATATAAAGTTGTGAATATCATATTATATGTTTAACATCTCAGGTTTTACTAATAACTAATTTTGTCTGGAAATAGTTTTTGGAAAAACTTCAGAAGAGCAATAACGTTTGCACTAGACCTTGAAAACCATGTTGGCATTAAGCCAATTTGTGCTGTATAACATTGGTGTGCTAAATAAGAAGCACTTGGCAGTTTCTATTGCCAGCAGAAGAAATGATTTATATGGTAGAGGTCAGAAATTTAGACTAAGAAAGATGCATAATGCTATGACATATATTAAAGGAACATTACCTGAGGCCCTAATATTCCATGCTTCACTTTTAGACATTTCTTGGAAATAATTATACTCAATTTCAATACACTGTTAAAATACACTGTTTAAAGTAGAAGTCTAATATTTTTCTATTTGATTCTCATGCATAATTTCCATTAATGCTAATAAGACTCACTAGTTTTTACTTTCTGTATCTCACATTCATGGCAATGGGAGAATCAATAACATTTCAGCATGGTTCCACAGAAATATATTTATTTCTATGTGTCATTTTCCAGTTAAGTCATCAGATATTAGAATATGTCTAATGCTAAAGCCATAAATGTCCTTTTACAAACTTAAAAAAATTATAATTGTTGTATTTATGTGTTAAAATTCTGATGCCAATAACTCACTAAAATAATTATTTTGTAAGATAAAAAATAGATCAGAAATGTGCACTTGTTAAAAGTGTCATTTTTCTGATCTTTGTTTACTAGATTTTATTATGACAAAAAAAGATATTCAGTATTTTTCAAAAAGTTTCATAGAAGTGAATGATTATTAGATACAAAACTTAAATGGAGACAAGTCTGAGCTTATTTATTTAAAATAAGTGCCAAAAAGCATCTAATACAAATATTCCTATTAACTCAGTTTTATTTATTCATCTGTTTGCTTATGTATTTGTTGTTGTTGTGTTGTTATTATTATTATTATTATTATTATTATTAGAGACAAAACCCACTCTGTTGCCCAGGTTGGAAAGCAGTGGCATGATCATAGCTCACTGAAGCCTGGAAACCCTGTGCTCAAGTGATCCTCCCTCCTCAACCTCTTGAGTAGCTAGGACTATAGGTGTGCCACTACACCTGACTTTAACTCAGTTATTTTTAAATCACATAGTGAAAAATTCAGTTGTTTCTGTTGCATGAGATAAACCTGAATTTTAAGAATTCAGAGATTGAGAATATTAATCATGCTTTCAGCTCTTATGTAAATCCACTCTAAATAAAAGTGCTACTTAACCAAATTTTTAAAATTTTAATTGACATCGTGTTCACAGTCTATTAAATGACAGGGTTGGCCTTTTAACTTTAAAATATGTGGAAAATACAAATATAAAAACTAGTGCTACTGTAATTTGAAAATTAAAATATTTACATAAAACATGATTATTTTCTGAAAAACAAGTTAGAAAGTCTGTTGTCAATTTCCTGTCTACATCAGTATATATTTTTTATTATTATAGAGATGTGGGGTAGACGTGGGGTACAGGTAGTGATTAACTACACAAGTAGGCTGCATGCAGGTGAAGTTTAGACCTCCAAGTGACCCTCACTTCTCCTGGTTTGGGATCAGATTCCCTCTGTGTTGTTATGTGTCCCCCTCCCTCCCTCTCCTGACAGTGCCCAGTGACTGCCAATTCCTCTCTTATGCTAATGCTCAGGTCCCACTTGTCAGTGAGAACATATGATATTCAGTTCTTTGTTTCTGTGATAAATTAGTATTATGAGTATCATGGTCTCCAACTCCATCAATTTTGCTGTGAAGTTCATGTGGTACATATGCAAAATGGAGTATTACACAGCCATAAAGAAGAGCAAATTAATTAGTATTTCTAAATAAATATTTCTAATTCTATTATTTATATAAACATTTAATTAGTCACATATCTTGAGACATACATGGATGTACATTATGTGTTTAAGTGCAGTTACTAGAGTAATAAATTCATGCACTGAACTAACTCTCCCATATTTTTTCGTGCCCAGCATATTAATGTTGGCATATGAAATACAAATTTTATAAGTATGAAATCAGTCTTGATTTATTTTGTCTCTAAGATAAATAGCTGAATTTATGCATCATAAATAAATATATTTTAATTATAGTGGTAATATTTGATATTTTAAATTGAAAAAACCTTAATGGTCCTAGGTAAGAAAGAATGCAATATTTATGATATGGAAATTAATTTTCATAGCTTATTACATTATGGGCTGAAAGAGCTCAACAGCTATTGTAACAGGTTTTTTAACATTACTGATTTATCCTAGTGATTACTTAAGCACTAATGAAGTTGCGTCAGCGTTTCGGATCACCAGGGGCTAAGTCATGCTATATTTTTAGTGAGCAAGGTTTTATATATACATAAAATGTGATTCTGTATTACTTTCATGTTAAGAAGCCTATGGCGGTCAATTATTATTATAGAATATTATTTTCACAATAAATTTCAAATACTATTCTTCTGCAAGCATCCTTCTTAGAGATTATCATTACTAACACCAGCAAAATCCTTTAATAAATTTTTCAATGCATATATAAATGTTTATACATGTGTGCATATTATGGCATTTATAAATATGCAAATATACTTCCACACAAACTTTAAAATGTATTACAAATTGGTGTTCTATTACCCCCCCCCACACTGCTTTACAACTTTTTATTTATAGACATAATGTGACTCTCCCTCTCCCTAAATTTTAGGATATATCAACATATCATGTTTATGACATTGAAATATTATTGTATGGTATAGCTATAAAACAATGGATGTTTAAAAGATGGTTAAGATACTGAGAAATAGATAATTCAAAAGAAAAGAGTTTTATCTCTTTATCATCTAAAGAAAGCATTTAGTCATTTAAATAACTCGCAATACACAATGGTATTAAAGACATAGGAAATTAGTCACTCATAAATTTTGGTAGAGAGATATATACATATATATATTGTAGTCATTGAATAGAACTGTTTGTTAAGATCAATCAGAATTTACAATAGAAATTCTTGACCTATCACATCTATTTTAAGGAAATTTTCATTTGGCCACACTAATATAAGTTTACTAAGATTGAGTACAATATGTGCATTGCATCATACTTGTACTCAATTTACAAAAAAAAATTGCCTTTAATAAATATTTAGATAATTTTATACATATTTAAATAATTTTAAAAACCAGTTGGCATGTTTTTGCAGTTTGAAATCTATTTTCTCTCAGCAGGTTAGATAGAACAGAATTATTTTTTGTGTGATAGAAGAAGCACATAAAAAGGAAAAGCAAAATGAAACATGAATGTCAGTAAGAAAGAGAAGAATTTGAGAGTAAGTTAAAAAGCCCGTGAAATTTCTGTACATTCTGATGAAACAAATGATCACGGAACTCACTTTTTTGACATCCAGTTGTAGCTTAAAAGAAAAAAAAGAAAAGAAAAAAAGAAAGAGTGTTTAGAAGAAAAAGGCTTACATACTTTTAAGGGAGTTGAATGGTGGTTACAGAGGCTGAAGGGTGAAAAGATCATAATCGCTCCTCCTGTGGCCACCGCAGCTGGTGTTGCACTGGGTCACAACTCAAGTGCACTGCCTCTGAGACCAGAGGTTGCCTAAGGACTGCAGTCCTTGTTGCCTGACTGCTTCTCAAATTTTATTTGGTGTCCAAGCCACTGAAGTCTACTCGTGGTGAAGCTGCATAGGACTTAGATTCCTCCTGCTGCAAGAGGGTCAAAAGTTACAAAATTTCAGTAGAGAAATATGTTATTTTCTTTTCCTTTGGGGGACTCTATTGGATAGCGTTGTGACTGTAGTTAATAATAGAGTATTGCACATTTTTAAATTTCTATGAGAGTCCATTTCGAACGTTCTCACTACAAAATATGTTAAGTATTTGAAGTGCTGGATATGTAAACTAAACTGATTTAGTTATTTCACACTGTCTTCATAAATTATAAGCTCACTTTTTACCCTGTAAATGTATGCAGTGATAAATTGCTGACTTATAATAATTTTTGTTGAAAAGAATGCAATCAAAATTCTAAAAAGGATTTTAAGAAATTTTACCAGCTCACAATGATATTGTAAGGAACACCAAAGGGCCAAGAATAGCTGAGAAGAAAAAAAAATAAGATGTGAAATATTTACCTTAAAAATACTGAAATTTGGGAGAGAGAGGTAGGGCAAAATGACAAATAGAACCCTCCAGTGATTGTCCACCTTGCATGAACACCAAACTGGACAATTAGCCACACAAGAAATCACCTTCATAAAGAGAAAAAAGAAAATCAGGTGAGTGATAACAGTACCTGTTTTTAACATAATAACAAGAGAATAACCTTGAAGAAGGAGGTAGGAAGGACATTCTTGTTTTGCTTACAATCCTCACCCGCACCTCAGCGCAGCACAGAGAGAATCTGTGTGCTTAGGGGAGGGAGAGCTAGGTGAATGCGAGACAGGATAGTGACAGGGTTTTGGTCACTGCTGCCCTGTCACGGTAGAACACAACACAAGGCAAAATTGTCTGGGTGCCCATGGAAGGAGTATATAGAACAGTGCTGGGTAAGACTCTGCCTTGAGCTTCTTCATGAGATGATTTCAGTGACTTGGGATCCCAAATAAATTTGAGAAGCAGTCAGGCAATAAGGACTGCAGTCCCTGGGCAAGCTCTAGTCTCAGAGGCAGTGGACTCGGGGTGCGACCCAGCACAACATCAGGTGGGGAGGCCATGCGAGGAAAGTGCTTGCCTCGTTCCTCCCACAACTCCAGGCAGTGAAGCCCATGAAAAGACTCCTTCCACTCAGAGGAAGAGAGGGAGGAGTACAGAAGACTTTGTCGTGTAGCTTGGGTGCTACCTTAGCCACAGAAAATAAAGCACCAGAGTCCTGAAGCCCCCCTATTCTAGGCCTTTGCTCCTAGGACTGTGTTTATAAACCAACCCTGGGCCAGAAGGGAATCTGTTACCCTGACGGGATAGACTAGTACTAGCAGGATTCATCTCCTGCTGACTAAAGTAGCCTGAATAAACATAAAATCAGCAAGGCAGTAGTGGCCATAGGCTTTGGGTGAGTCCCAGTACTATGCTGGTGTGGAAAGTTGTGAGCTTCAGGTATGACCCAGTGTAGTGCCATCTATGTTGGCCACAGGAATGCCCACATTACCCTTCCCTGAACTCTTGAAAGCCCAGCATGGATAGAAATCTTGTGAATAGGGTAAAGAGAGGGAAGGAAGCAAGAAACTTTGCTTGTAACCCAGGGGATTCTCTCTTATCTCCCCCAAGTCCAAGGCAGTGTATCTAGGAGTCGGCAAGAGTTGCAGTGTTCCAGGATCTAGGGTACCTACTAGTGCTGAAATGGCTACACTGACCACAGGCTTGGGGCATAATATTCAGTCCTCTTTTCATTCTTGAAAAGCCCTTTCAAAGATAGGTACAAAAAGACCCAGATTGTGAAGACTGAAAAGAATACCTAACTCATCAATACTAGACATCGATGAATGTCCACAAATATCAAGAATTTCCAGGAAAACGTGACCTCATCAAATGGACTGTCAGGCACCAGTGACCAATTCTAGAGTGATAGAGATATGTGACTTTTCAGATAATGTTTCCCAAACACTGGGATAAAGTACTTGCAATGATAGGAATAGTATCCAAAATATATAAAGTAATCTGTGAATCAAAAAGCCAATTATAAAATAATAGTAACTATAAATGAAAAGAATCAAAAAGCACTATTGCATAGAAAATTAGTAAGTGGCCAGCAAACATATAAAAAGAGTAAATGTCTGTGGTGAGGCCTAAACAGCATTATATGCTGCCTTGACATCTGATAAAATCAGGAGGAACATGAACCAGTCATCACCTCTCCTCCTTACCCTGCTTTCCTTGTCCTCTAGTGAAACAATGCTCATTACTGGTTAAAACGAGTGCAGGTCTTGAAACCACAAAGTCTGCCTCCTACAGCCCCTGGTTGTTCATTCTCTTCCTAAGTTTAACATCTGTGTGGCCCTGCTTGGCATGCGGTGCCCCTGGGTTGTGAGTATATAATACTAAGAAACTAGTCTTAACCTCATCTGTCGAATATTTGATCATCCCAATAACCATCTCATCTCGTGAGGGTGTGTAAGAGATGATAAAAACAATCACATGTAAAACCATTTCAACTAACTATTTGGTAAACCCTGGAAAAGATAAGCTGTAATAAATGTTAGTGGAATCGTTGAGATATGGGGATCCCCCGCTCCAGGTAAAAAGATTTTCAAAGAACTTGCACGATGAAGTTGCCTGTGTGTGTGTTGTGGGGGAGGGAATGCGGTGTATGAAAGAGCAAAAGAGAAACAGAGAGACTCCTGTAACATCAACAGGAGACAATCAACATGCTTACACATGTTCAATGGTGGACATTTTATAATTAAATAACACTACAAATATTCATATAATATTAATGTTAATGGAAATGAATTAGAGCTCGTTTACCCTGTGTAGGAGAAAATGTCATGTTGAGCATGAAAAGGTAAAAAAATAGCAGAAAATATATTCTAAGATTTCCTTTATATATGTGTAAAGACAGAAAAATACAAATGTGTGTGTGTATTTCTGTGGAAGGCTGGGGGAGACAGAGACAGAGAGATAGTGATGTGGTTGAGAGGAGTAAGTATGTACACAGGACACAGGAGGGACTAACCAATGGTAGCGTTCTATATGCCTATAGAACATTAAGATAATCATTATCTTGGCTTCCTTTAAGTTTTGCATACACATTAGTAACTCTGCTTTTGCATGCTACATATTACTGAAAAAAGCTCTTTATATATATGTGTGTGCGAATGTTTACCAGTGTTGTCATTTTTCAACATACAAATATTGAAGTTTTATTAAAATGTGTTATAGACTCAGGAGATTGTTCACATACAGCATAGTCCTTGGGAATCACAACCAGGAATAAAAGAAAGTTAATAGTTGCTTACTGATGTGCAGAGACAAAAACATAAACTCTAATAAACTGCATGGTTTGCAAACCACAACTTTAAATTAAGAAAAACCTTCATAAGCAATATGGTCTTCACATATTTGCCCTCTTTGCATTCTGATGGCTTGGCATCCCCTGGTTAAACAAAAGTGAAACTAAAATTCAATAATCGTTAACATTTAACATTTTGAAATTTGCATATCATCAATCAACATAGATTATCCACATAGTCAATTAAAACAAACAAAATATGTTTAAAACCTTTTGGTCAATCTTTAGAATGAAAGATATTTTGCTATCTATTATACAATTACCATATGATACTTGATAATGAGCTCAAGGAATGAAATCAAATTCCTGCTAATTAGTGGGGAACTAAGATGATAACAGGCTAGTGTGTTTTCCTAATCAATGACCCAAATATTTTCAGAATAAAAAAGTAAAAGGTGTTAATGGGGTACATTACATTAATAGAACTGTACGGTAAATTAATTTCCCTTATTAGAGTAAATTGATCTGTTGTTTGAAAAAAATAATAAATTTAGCCATCTATAAATTAAGCCATTAAAGTAAATTTTATTTACTTAATAATTTGGGTTTTATTTTTGTATTTGTGAACATGCTGTATAAATATATTGAGTATTTTCAACTGAATAATACTGTCACTAAGAAGAGGTATCCTCTCTACTTTCCATATACTATATAACTGTGTGTATGTATGCGCACATGCACATATTTGGTATTCTGCATCATAGCAAGAAAAGGTGACCATTCACAGTATTAGGATCCTAGCATGAAAAATCTGGAATATACTAAAGCAATGAGAAACTGTAAAGTTAGACTGATCTAATTATAGACAACACAGCATCCCTCAGGCAGTTCTCTCCTCTTCCTGAGATGGAGATGCACTGGAATATTTTAAACAGGTCTTAGATTGTCTGACCTGACAGGAAACCAGAGAAGTTTTTGTAAGGGAATCAAATTTTCTTTTTGTGAAGAAGGACTAGATAAGTGGGAAAGATGAGTAAAAAGAGAAGTCCATGTTGGTACCAGGAAAGATAATCTCTCAATATAACCATGAAAAATGATAATAATCTCTGAATATAAGTGATTCAAGTTTTCAGCAACATATCTTTCCTCAATGAACTTTTCATTGGAAGTCTTGAATACATGTGTGAAATATGTACAAATCAGTGCAAGGTTATCCAAATATGTTTGCAATTGTAAGATATTTTTATGGTACAAAAATTATATCAACTTCCTATAAATCCTGAAAGTCATCATAGTGGCAACAGAGAAACAAATATCCCAATTCAAAGTGAAGTCATTAAGTTAACTAACCAAAGACAAATATGGCCTTCCATGAACAATCGATCAAAAGTAATTCTCACTCATTCTGACACATTTATTTTCTTCATTGCACTTACCATTGTCAAAAGTTACTATTTCATTACTTTGTTTCCACCAATTGACAGGTAGGCTTCAGAAAACTTTGTCTCATTAACTTCTGTTTACAGAGACTATAATACACAATTGTTGAAGAACTGTTTGAAGAATAACTGATCACAGAAAAGGTGTGTGTTGGTGTGCTTATGAAGAATGAAAACAGAGAATAGGGATGATTTAAAATTTAAAACATAGACTTGATGTATACATTTGGTCAGAAGTAAACAAGTTTAGACTTCCCCTAAAATACAAAATTTTCAAGGATATTGCTTTCATTTCAATCTTAGAAACCACCAACATAAAATGCTTCAGGAACCAAGAAGAACAATTAAATATATTAATCGGGTGAATTACAAAGCCAAGGGAACTATGCAAAAATATAATTAAAACGGTCATTCAAATACAGAACTCTAAATAAAATTTAGAATGTGATGCCTGATACACTCATTTGTTTATAGAATTTATCAGGCACTGGTTTGCAAACCATATTTTATGTTTTAAGTTCTTCTTAACTATTCATGATGGCAATTCTACCTGGAAATTCCACCAATGAATTGTAAAATTGTGCTTTTGAGATGCTTGTATATATATTTTTTGAGTTGGAGTCTCACTCTGTCACCCAGGCTGGAGTGCAGTAGCATACTCACGGTCACACCAATCCTTCAGCTTCGGTCTTCCAAATAGCCAGAACTACAGGTGTGTACTACCACACCCAGCTAATTTTTTATTTATTGTAGAGCTGAGGTCTTGCCAAGTTGCCCGCGCTGGTCTTGAACCCACGGACTCAGGCAATCCACTAGCCTTGGCCTCCCAAACTGTTGGGATTACAGGTTGAGCCACTGAGTCTGGCCTATATATTTTCTGATTAGTAGACTTTTTTGTACAATTTTAGGATTGCAGAAAATTTGAGCCAAAATACTTAACCTGCCTCTTCCAATTGCCCTTGTTATTAACATCTTCCATTAGTTTGATACATTTATTACAATAGACGAGCCAACTTGAATGCATTATTATTAATTAAAGTCTATATTTTGCATTACAGTTCACTCTTTGTGTTATAAATTATTTAGGTTTTGACAAATGTCTGATGGCATCTCTCCATCATTATAGTGTCACATAAAGTAATTTCACTGCCCTAAAATTCTACTGAACTCACCTATTCCTTCTACCCTTTGGTCCTGCCAAACATCAAGCAATTACTGCCTTTTTTTTTACTGTCTCCATAATTCTACCTTCTCCAGAAAGTCATATGGCTGGAATCAGGCATTATGTGATATTTTCAAGTTGTCTTCTTTGACTTAGTAATGTGCATTTAAGGTTGCTTCATTTCTTTGTGAAGCTTGATAGCTCATTTGTTTCTTTTTTAAGTTTTATATTATTCTTAATTGGCACATAATAAATGTACATATTTGTGGGTTACAATGTGATGCTTTGATAAATATGTATATATATTATGTGATGATCAAATCAATATAATTAGCAAATCCATCACCTTAGAACATCTACCATTTCTTAGTAGTGAGAACATTCACAATACTCTCTTCTAGCTATGTTGAAATATACAATACATTATTGTTACTATAGTCATTACTGTGCAATAAAATTTATTCCTCCTATATACCTACAACTTTGTACCCTTAGACCAGTCTTTCTACATTCCTCTTTCCACTTAATGCTTCACAACTTCTGGTAACCAATATTCTACTTTCTACATATATGATGTCAACTTTTTTAGATTCCACATTGAATACAAACCCGTTTATTTTTATAATTGAAAAATATTTTATTGTATAGATGTGCCTGCCATAGAATGTTTATCCATTCGGCTATTGAAAAAAATCTTGGTTGCTTCCAAGTTTTAGCAATTATGAATAAATTCTATATTATTTGTGTACAGGTTTTTGTATGCATATGTTTTCAATTTATTTCCTTAAATACCAAGAACCTAGATTACCGAAGAATATGTTGAGTATGAAGAGTGTGAAGAAATAATCAAACTGTCTTTCAAGGTATCTGTATTATTTTGCATTTCAACCTGTAATGGATAAGAGTTTCTGTTTCAGCCGAGCTCGGTGGCTCAGCCTGTAATCCCGCGCCTTTGGGAGGCTGAGGTGAGTGGATTGCCTGAGCCCGCGGGTTCAAGACCCGCCTGGGCAGCGAGACCTCATCTCTACAATAAATCAAAAAATCAGCCGGGCGTGGTAGCGCATGCCTGTAATTCCGGCTACTTAGAAGGCAGAGGCGGAAGGATCTCCGGAGCCCAGCAGGTCGAGGCTGCGGTGGCCGGGAGCGGCCACTGCAGTCCAGTCTGGGCGACAGAGTGAGACTCCAACTCAAAAAAAAAAAAAAAAAAAAAAAAAGAGTTTCTGTTTCTCTAAATTATTGTCAGCATTTGATATTGTCATATTTTGGATTTTAGCCATTCTAATAGGTATGCAGAAATATCTCAATGTTGTTTTAATGTGCAATTCCCTAAAAAGATTAAATCAGGTTTAAAAATTGGATCTTACTTTTTTTTTCTTACAGGGAAAATTAGTTTGTTATAAGGAAACTTATCATAGCCAAAAGTAGATGTCTGGCTATAACAGTTTAAGGTAAACTTTTTGGGTTGCTTTTAGGTTCCTCAATATTTCCAAAACAACTGTTCTAATTTTCATTGTACTATATGGATATGAAGTAAGATTAACCTTTCAAATCATGTAGGTTAATTTGGTTAACTTCAGTGGCTTCCAATATTTTCTGCTGATTTTCTTCTAAGACAAACATTGCAAATAATAAGATATTTGTGAACCTCATTGTTAAAGTTGTATTAAATTATAGTAATATTTAAAATGTTATCTTTCTTTGCTTGTAAACCTTATTTTATTTATACATCTTCCTAGGAATTAATTTTAAAGCATGGACAAATTTTAAGAGAACCTAAACAGTTTTAATACCAAAAGTATTATTCTCACATTATTTTGTAATTGTTTCAGGTTAATTAATGATTTAAAAATGACCTAGGGGTAGGCCCTTCATATCTTTCCCCTCCCACTGCGGAAGATTTTCTGTCCTCTTAATAAATCCAACCCCCCCATGCACCCCCCCAAAATTGCCTAGGCCAGGCATGATGACTCACACCTATAATCACGGCACTTTAGGAGGCTGAAGTAAGTGGATTGTCTGAGTCCACAAGTTCGAGACCAGTCTGGACAACTTGACGAGAACTTACCTCTACAATAAATTAAAAAAAATAGTAGGACATGTTGTTGCATGCCTGTAGTTCCAGTTACTTGGAAGGCTGAGGTGGAAGGATCACCTTAGTCCAACAAGTCAAGGTTGTAGTGACTGCATTCTAGTCTGAGTGACAGAGTAAGACTCTTACTAAAAAGAAAAAAATAAATAAAAATAAACTCTACATTTTTAGATTCAGGTACATGTACATGTTTGTATATACATGGATATATTGTGTGCTGGTGGAGATTGGGTCTCAGTTGGCCCATTCTCCAGAAAGTGAATATTGTACTCAATAAGTAATTTCTGAACCTTAACTCCCCTCTTTACCTCCCTCTTTATTGGTGCTCCCAGTGCCTATTATTTCAATCTTAATGGTTATTTAGCTTCTGTAGATAAGTGAGGATATCTGGTGTTAGGTTTTCTGTTTCTGAATTGGTTAACTTAGGATGATGGTCTCCAGCTTCCTCCATGTTGCTGCAAAGGACAAGATTTCATCTTTTTTAATGGCTGTGTAGTACTCCATGGTGAGTGAGTGAGTGTGTGTGTGTATGTGTGTGTGTGTGTGTGTCACATTTTCCTTATTGTCAGTCATTGGTGGGCACTTAGGTTGATTCCATAATTTTGCTATTGTGAATAGTGCTGTGATGAATACAGAATATAGGTATCTTTAACTTCTTTATGAAGACTAAAAGGATTTAGTTAGTTATTGACAGTAGAATGGGAATGAGTGACTCAAATACTAATTATACTCTACTCTTTTCTGTAAAAAAAAAAGGTATTTTATTTAAATTAATTTTGGTGACACATAAACTATGTGTAAATGACATTTTGAATGAGGATATACTAGGCTGCAGTAGCTCGCGTTCTCTAAAAAAATTAATAGAAGTTCTCATTGTCTTGTAACAGAAAAAAAAATTAATAGAAAATATAAAAACAAAACCTGATTCGGTTTTTGACATATCATCATTGGTCAGTACTTACTGATAGTTATTAGAGTATAGCTGTGAGGAGTTCCACTATAGAGCTATCATTTGACTTTAAGTCATATTTTAATGCAGACCTTTAGTTTATATTCTAAGGGTTAAACATATTTTTATTGCATCATAAATTGCAGAACATAATTTGATCTCAAATAGGCTAATCAGTAATTAAAATAATGCTATGATTATTTCACTATTGTTGGAAAAAATTTTAAATAATTTGTCTAATCATCATTCTGGTACCTCAGCAAATGTAGCATCAGTTAACAAACTTGGCTAAAAAGTATTTTACATAATAAATTAACAGAATATTAACTGAATAATTATTTTACAGAGAAAAGAGAAAGATATATTCTTTATGGTAATATACATTATGTAGTTTTCAAAGACAAAGAAATATAGCACACAGTATCAGCAAAATGTGTTGTTATATGATGTGTTCTTACACTGCCATATGTCTGAAAACCTAACTATGAATAAGATATTTTATACTTAAATTATGTTTCAACATTGTGATCTAACACACAATTTTATTTTATTCTTTTTTTCAAGATTATGTTTCTAGTGCTTTTGAGTGATAGCAAAACAGATCCCCTTCTGTGTTCCTTACACCGCTTTAGACTACTTCAGAGACATCAACAGTAGAATGGAGAAAAATGACCTTTCCTTATTCAGAGAAAATTTATTTATAGTTAAGCTTTATTTTATAATATGCTAATGGATAAGAAATATGTTTTTATTTTTAGACTTGAGTTGAAAAACTCTAGCCTTACACAAATCTGAAGTGAATGATCTGGCTAGCATCTTAGTGGCAAAGATTTGTATAGCATCTATCCCTATCCCTTTCCCTTTCCCTTTCCCTATCCCTACCCCCATCCCTATCCCTATCCCTACCCCCATCCCTATCCCTATCCCTTTCCCTTTCCCTATCCCTATCCCTATCCCCTTCCCCTTCCCTTTCCCTTTCTCTATCCCTACCCCTACCTGTATCCCTATCCCTATCCCTATCCCTACCCCTACCCCTACCTCTATCGCCATTCCTATACCTATATTTATTCCTATATCTATATATATATCTCTGTCTATTTATACACATTTGTGTGTAAATATATATATGACATCTCTATATGAATATATATAATTTATATATGTGTCTGTGTCAATGTATTGATAAAAAATACCTGTACATATGCAATTGATATAGCTATAATATATTATATATGACATAATTTTAGAGTGTTGGTATTCAAGTCATCATCTACCATTATATAAATGTTGAATCTGGACTTGCCCATGGATTTTCACGTTGGTATACAGGAGTAATAATGTGTTCCACTTAACATAAATGTGGGCAATTTATTTGCATTAGGTTTCCTGACACCTACTCCTAACAATTCCCTAAATAACTTTTCACCAACTCCAAAGTGACTAATTTAAAGCTACTTTCACCCTGCCTGGTAAATCAATTCCACCGGTATCATTCTTCAATTTTTATTTTTTTATTTTTTTGAGTTGGAGTCTCACTCTGTCGCCCAGACTGGAGTGCAGTGGCCGCTCCCGGCCACCGCAGCCTCGACCTA
>NW_007261481.1:54563-190025 GCF_000164805.1 Carlito syrichta
GGAATTACAGGCATGCGCTACCACGCCCGGCTGATTTTTTGATTTATTGTAGAGATGAGGTCTCGCTGCCCAGGCGGGTCTCGAACCCGCAGGTTCAGGCAATCCACTCACCTCAGCCTCCCAAAGGCGCGGGATTACAGGCTGAGCCACCGAGCCCGGCTATAATTTTTTTTTTTTTTTTAAGAATCCTATTTTTGGCTTACTTAATTGCATTTAGCATATCATTATCCTCTTTTTACCTTTTCTTTCTTCTTTTTTTTTAATTTTTTTTATTTCTTTTTTTTTTTTTGAGTTGGAGTCTCACTCTGTCGCCAAGACTGGGGTGCAGTGGCCGCTCCCGGCCACCGCAGCCTCGACCTGCTGGGCTCCGGCGATCCTTCTGCCTCAGCCTTCCAAGTAGCGGGAACTACAGGCGGACGCTACCACGCCTGGCTGATTTTTTGATTTATTGTATGGAGAGGTAGCCTAAACTAATCTAGAAGAGTTGGAGCTCCAGGTATCTAGGGATGTGTCTGGGCATTGAGCAGTGAGAGGACCATAGCACCAAGGACTCTACCTTTGGAGAGAGAAGTGACTCAGGCTCCTACTCCAGGTGATTGGGTGTTTCCATGCCTGGTAGTTTTCCCAAGTGACGCTCAGAAAAATTCCTACTATAACAGGTTGTTTTCTGGGGATGCATGCACTACTCATGCTCCAATTTCAGGAGAGCTAGTGTAGGACTGGCCTAGTGAAATGTCTGAGAAGGGGACAGTAGGTCACTACCAGTAGTGTCTTAGCACAGGAAGAGGAGTATGGTTCAGATTTCTGGTCTGTGACTTCATGTGTGGTGAATGTTTGAAGTTATGTCTGGGTGTGGGGAGAAGGAGTACCACTGCACCAGATTATTTGTATAAATAGGGGTGGTGGCTCAAGTTTCCATTCCCAGTAGCAGGTGCACTGGAAGCCTGGGGATATGTCCAGATATGGAGCACAGAGGGCACTATTTCACCAGGTCTCGGCTAGAGGAGGGAGAATCAGCTCAGGCCCTTAATCCAGGTAAACTGGTGCAGCAATTGCCTGAAATTATGCCCTGGTGAGGAGTGGAGTGATTGTTGTTATCAGAAAGACTATTCCAAGGGTGGGGAGTTGTTCAGGCTGCTAATTAGTTATATAAATGTGTTGAGTGTCTGTAGAAGTTTCTGAATGTGGAGTGGGGGGGAGCACCCCTTACCAGGTTTCCAGAAGTGTGGGGATGAGGTGGCTAAAGCTGCAGATTTAGGTGAGTGAGGGCTCCAGCTGGCTGAGAATAACCGCACTAACTGGAATAGTAGCCACTGGTGTCTACCTGGTGTCCAGAAAGACGAAGAGGTAGGTAGCTCAGTTCTGAATGCTTAGAAGTGTACTCAAAGCCGGGCTCGGTGGCTCAGTCTGTAATCCCATGCCCTTGGGAGGCTGAGGTGAGTGGATTGCCTGAGCCCGCGGGTTCGAGACCAGCCTGGGCAACTTGATGAGACCTCATCTCTACAATAAATAAAAAATTAGCCAGGTGTGGTAGCGCGTGCCTGTAGTTCCAGCTACTTGGAAGGCTGAGGTGGAGGAATCACCGGAGCCCAGCAGGTCGAGGCTGTGGTGGCCGGGAGCGGCCACTGCACTCCAGTCAGGGTGACAGAATGAGACTCCAACTCAAAAAAAAAAAAAAAGAAAGAAAGAAAATAAAAGAAGTGTACTCAAACTTGGAGCAGGAGAAACATGGCTTCATTACCACCTCTATACCAGGGGGCAGGGTGACTCAACTGCCAGTCCTGGCGGGCAGTTGTCCTGAATGCCTGTGGAGATGCCTGGGTGTTGCGATGTAAAATCCGCTACCCTTTAACAGAATCTCTTCTTAGAATGGGTGGAAAGTCTCAGATTTCTGATCCACATGAGCAGATACTCTGAATGCCTGGAGTTGTGTCTGGGTATGGGGTGGAAGAGGCCATTCATTACCAATTCCTTGCACAGGAGGGATGAGGTGGCTTAGGCTGTTGTCCCACACAAGCAGAGGTTCCAATTGCTCTTGGAAATGCCTGGACATGAAACTCAGAGGGCCTCATTGCACAAGGGTTGCTGTACTGGGAGGGTGGAGCAGCTTAGGTTGTTAATTTAAGTGTGTGGAAATGAGGGCCACCTGATCCTTGGGGGGCACACATCTTCGACAGACGAGAGAGGTGGTTGTGGTCACTCATAATGAAACCTGCAGCCCAATTCCAGGACACACAGATGACCCTGGCTTCAGGCTTTCCTACTGCTGGGGAGAATGGGACCACAAAATTAGGAACTCTCCAACCACACAGGCTGCTGGTCCCCTACCACTTAGACTGCTTTCCCAGATGTGTAGAGTATCCTCCTTTTCCTCAGTTGTGCTGGGGTTCACTACCCCAACTGGTCTGGGAGGGAGCATGGATGCTCACTGAACAGTTCCAGGTTGAAAAACTGACATTGGCCACTGGACGGCTATCCATGAGAGGTTGCAGCTACAACTCTCCTTTTGCTCAGATTGCAGGTTCTGGAGCATGGGAGTACAGTTTCCTATTAGGCTCCTGTCTAGGCTGGTATTCTGGGTGATCCTCAGTGTTACTGGAATCCATTATCACAACTTTTCAGAGGAGTGGGCTGGGGCACTCACACAATGACATGCAGAGATCAATTCCAGATCAGAGATATCACCTTGACTTCTGATCTCCATGGAAGGGAACATGGCTTTGGTGAGTCTCCTGACACTCCTGGGTTATGACTGGGGCAAGCCATTTCCAGCTCTAAATCCTGGGGTGATCTCCATGATTCTCCACCCTACTCTGCTTGTGGGACACTCCTCCCTGTTCCAGACCACTGCTCTTGTCTCTGGGCTGAAATGAAATGCCTGCAGTATTGCTGAGAGACTGGTCCCAGTCAAAAATGGTGTCTTCCTCATGTACACAGATTTGGAAGAACACTTGTGGCTTTACCCTCTCACTAGCTCCAGGCTTCCCCTGACACAGTCCAGGAGAAATGGAATGTTCTCCCAAGGCTTTGGGTTAAGCAAATCACTAATTGAAAGGTATGTCTTGGAGAAAAATTTTCAGTTCTATTCAGTATGCTGATTCACACTCACTTTTCTTTGCAGAGCCCTACTGTGTGCACTGTCCACCAGCCTTCTTCTAAGATACAAGATGTCTTTTGCAGTTTTGATGAATATCCATTTTTATTCTTGAATTAGGGCTCACTGTGTTGATCTTTCCACTGTTTTGCTATGTTTGGAGGAAGGAGGCAGACTGAAGGTCTCTAATCTGCTATCTTGGAGAAAAAAAAAAAGAAAATTAAATGCTCTTAATTGACAATTTATGATAAGTAGTTTTCTGCCTGTCCTAGATAATGACAAGCCTTCTTTAAAGAAAATACATGTCAGGTTGGGTGAGAGTTTTATAATCTTAAAATTCTGTGCCCTATGTAATTTTTTATTTAAAAAGTTAAAGCACGAAAATATACTTTAAAAAAAATCTATATGACTAAGAGTCTCTTTTGGATACAGTATCTAAGGAAATGACCAGTATATATTTTTATAAGTGGATTAGAAAAAAATAGTTGATTAGCAAAATTACTGGGGGAACATCAAAATAATAATTCATTTATTCAAATACAAGAGAATACCACTTGCTCTTAAAAGATATTGGCGTCCAAAGATATGTAAAAAGAAAAATCTAACACATTTGAATTTTCTTTTTGGGGGAAAAATGGTTATTTTTCATACTTAAAATTGAACACAAATATAAAATAAACATATGCAACAGTAGAAAACTATTACCAACAGCACTTAAATAGGACTGCTAATGTTATTGTCATTTTTTCTTTTTAAATTAATGTACACTAATAATTAAATTAATGTACATCTACTAATGTATAGAAGATCCTAATCACATCAAATTCTCAGTTGACCATAATAAATTGTGTGAGTCTTTTGTAAGTAATCCAGACATAAAGATAGAACATGTCATTATGTTCAATATATATTTGATATGATAGATTCTATACATTTTTATTCTTAAAATATATTTTTACTGTTTCTGTGGCCCTAATTTTTAAACATAAAATGACAAGAGAAGTTAAGATATGCTCATAGAGAAATGAAAATGTAAGAATGTTTCATTATAATAAATGTAATTGTTTTAATTATAAGAAATATTCCTTTAAATTATTTACCTATTTTGCATATGCCTAATAAAACACATAATTAATTAATATATTATTTATTACGATATACATGACATATATATGACATGTACTATTTTTGGTTATCTGCTATTGTTAGATTCTTGCTATAGTTACTTTACCTAAACTATTACAATACATGAAAGTACGTATAAATAAATGAGTTTGTATTCACAGAAAGAAGCAAATAATTGTAAGCTATGAAGATATTAACAATAGAAAGACCAAAAGATTCTAAACCTAGAGACAGATGTTTTAATCCATTTGTGTGGAAAATAATTTTAATTGCATACTTCTTGATCTGATCTTCCCTTCTATCTCATAAACACAAGTTACATTCATTCAGTAAAAATTCTAACATTTCCATCTCTATTTGGAAGTTAAATAAAGCTAAATTTTATAACTAAATTTTAGGCAATAATATATATAATAAAAATTATAGTTATATTTTATTCATGTGAATTACAATAAAAATTATGTATAATAGAATATCTAAATTGTAAAAAGAAATACATTATTTTCTTATTTAAGTCTATAATGTGCAACTGGACAACCAAATGGATATGATATTTTTTATAAATATATTTGAATATTCTAACGTTTCAATTTCTATACCTATTTATTAGAGGCAGAAGTACCTCCACTACCTAATAATATCATAGTAAGATTAAAATAAATGATGTTTAAATTAATGCTATATAATAGAATACCATATAACTATATTCATGTTTATGTTAATGATGTTGATTCTGCTTTCTAACAGATACACATTTTTCTAATTACATGTGTACTGTTTTCTGGAATTAAAATGTGTAATAGTGGCCTTTTTGTTAAATAATTTAGGAAGTAATATGACACAGGGAACTAGGGAAAAATAATTTATAAAAGTGAACATGTATTTCTTCACTGACAAGATTCACATAAAAAAAAATATATATAGTTGTAAACGTATGCCCACAATTTTCATATGCAATTGTAGTGACATTTTAGAAATAGATAACCAAGAAAATACACGTTATATGAATGTAATCTAATTTATTTTTAAATATGTGAGATGTTTGGAGTAATAGAACTTTGGAAGAGATGGTGTAAGCCTTTAAAGAGGAATACTTTTGACCTCTGACCTTGAAAATAAAAATATATCTTAAATGTGTGACAACTTAAGTTCCATATGAAAACTAAAAGTGAATATGGTGATCTTCAGGTTCAAGGTATCAGGTTTGAGTAGAGGCTAAAAGACCACATGATAAAACATACACTCTTTGGAAGCTACACAGTTTTTTCAGTGACATGTAAATTACAGAGGCTTTTCAATGTATTTCTCAGGTTCTGCTCCTTGAAAACATTTGAAATGCCACTGGTGTTACACATCAAACATTCCTTAGTTGTTTTCATGAAGTCTTGTAGGTACATGCTCACTTACTATGTCTAAGAATTCGGGTATTTTTGAGGGACTTGACAGTAGAACTTTAATATGATTTCTTTTCAGCAAATATCTGATCCAAATGTGTTTCCTGGAGAGGATGCAGAAGATGAAGCCCACAAGCCAGTTTCAGACCTTAACGAAAAACTAAGATTCATCCAGGGTAGGTAAAGAACAGTGAAATCATCTGCCTTTGTATAATTATGTACCTTCAGGTGACCCAGTATCACAGAAGGAATTGGTGCCAGTGAATATTCAAGAATCATGCTTACCTGCTGAGAAGAGCCTGGAGACACCTTTATATTTCTCTACCTCCAACTGATATATCCCCAGAAATGTGGCTTGTAAAGGGCAAAGAGACTTAAACTGTTTTATGAGCAGTGGATTGAATTTTAATAGCATTATTAGGCTATGGTGTGTGACTTATTGTCACTCTAAAATGTGCATTACAAAAAAAAGCAAAAGCTAATAAAAGTGTTAGGTTATAACTTCATCCATAGAAGGTCAGATGTAAGAGTATAGCAAATTGACTGGTTAATTGTTCTCATTAAGCATGCAGCTTATCTTAAATTTGTATCATTAATATGACCTTCAGAGGAAATATGTCTAGAACATCTGAACAGCAGCCCATTTATTATTATTATTATCATCATTATTATTATTATCAGTATTATTATTATTGTTGTTTCAGTCTTTTACATTATCATGTGAAGAAACCATTAATAAAATGTTTTGATGTTTTATCTCAGCATTCCATAGGATAAAATAAATCCGGGTGTTCTTCTTAAACATATGCCAGATAAGATTTATGTAATGAAGGATATATGCAAAACACATAAAGATTTTAACAAGTGTAGAATTGAAGAAAGAGAAATGAACAGAAAGTCAAGGTTACTATCAATACAAATTAACATCAAAAGTTTGTACATTTCATTGTAAGAAAACAATACTAAAAACATAGGTACAACATTGCTGAATTTGTTTAATAGATACTAAAACAGTTACAACATTGCTAGATTTGTTTAATAGAGTCAAAATGCTGGACTTCGATGCACAAAGCTAATAACATGTATTTTGTAAGCACTTCAGCAAAAGGGAATTTTTTGGAATGAGTAATAGGAGCTGCAAAATGTAAAAAATGTCTATCTGAATGATGGACACTAAATCTAAATTAAATCTTTCTCTCTGCAGAAGTTGCTTTCTTTGTCACATTGATACTGCGATGACAGACCCCAATACTGGCAGTAGAATTTTCTTGTGGAGTCCATCTTCTGTGTCACAACTCACATGAGCTGTTAGTTGCTCTTGTTGACAATGCCTGTCACCAAGTTATCAGAAGACTGCAGGACGGTCAATTAGAAAGTCTTTTTTTTTTTTTTTTTAGCTCCAGGGCTTCTGCTAAAATTTTTGATAATGTAAATTTTGTCAACTTAAGTCTTTACATTTGCTATATAAAGGGTTAAAGAATCTGAGGTCTACTGACTATATTCTGGGCAAGTAACAGGACATGGAAATCTATGTATTTGCCCTAAAAACTTGTCTTTCAGCTACCCACCCTGTCCTTCTCATCTATGTGGTTGGTTTATCCATCCATCCTGTTGTCAGGGAGGTGAGATAGACCCTATCATCTTAACAACAGTTCCTATGCTTACCTGCCCCCTTCATAATGGTTTGTTTTCCATAATGGCATAAAACAAACCACTACCCAATCACTTTAATAACCTGCCCCCACCAAAGGAAAGCCTTTCAAAGCATTCAACCTCAAGCAGCTACCACCATGCTTTTTTAAAGCCCTGGCTACCATGCTTTCTTTAAGCTCTGGTGGCCATTTTTTAAGCTCTGGCTCCCTCTCTGTCTTGGAGACGTGGATCCACCTTTTCTCTCTCTAAACTACTTTCTAAATAAACTATTTTTCCCAATCTAATTTCTGTGCAATTCTTTGCTTTATTCCCATGGCACCTGACATCCTAACACAAATGGTAGTATTTCTATAGTATTTCTAGCTATGTTCAATTATTACTGATGACTAAATATAATTTAAATTTAGTAATGAGTCTATGATTGCTTTACATTACCTAATGTAATATGTTACATCCAAAAGATACCTTCTTCTGGTAATGAGAATGCTTAAATGGGCTCAGTACTTCAAATGGGCTTAATTCAAAGAAGTAGAATAAATATCTTAACTTTGAAATCCATTGAAAGGCATTGTAAAGCTTAAAAGACAGTAAGGAATTATGGGAATAAGGTCATGCTTTAAAGAAAGCTAGAGAAATGAGGCCTTTTTGCAGACAGCTTTCCCCTAGGGATAACTGATAATTCCCAGAAAAGCTGCTGGGAAGATGTGACAAGGAAATGACTTTAAACAGGGTCATAAAAAAGAGTTAAAATTTGAATTCAGGGCTTAGCAAGATTGAGAGTTCCAGCTAACTAGCAATATTTGAGCTTACTATAGACAATAAGAGAAAAAAGGTGAGCTGAAAGTAGCCTGGTTATTTAGAATCACCATGATCTTTATAATTGGATGAAAGTAATTATAATCAGTAAGTCCCTTAACTACTAGTCGAAAAAAAGTGCAGGTACTCTCCTAAGGAAAGTAACATCATTCTAGGCCTCAAGTTATGTCTATATTGTTTATACAATTTGGCTATCAATCCGACAGAAGAAGAAAAAGCATTAATGACCAGAAAGCAAGAAAAACACCAGATAAAAACAGAGCTTCTTGATTCAGATAATGCAGTTATAATAAATAGATTTTAAAATAACTGTTCTTAATATGTTTAAAGATAGAAATGCAAATATTTTTAACTTTGGAAGGTCATGTTTAAGAACCTCACACACACACAAAAAAAACCTAAAATGCAAATTCCAAAACTAAATAAATAATTCAAATAAATTTGACAATTGAGAGAATTAGTAAACTACCAGATAAATCAGAAAAAAATATTCAAACTGAATCCTAGAAAAATTGCAGAATGGAATAAAAGTAGAAATGGTGTATTAATAAGAGTTCTCCAGGGAAATAAAACCAATATTCTCTTATTCTAATCATCCGTTTCTCTGAAAAACAGAATATATGTGTGTGTATATATGTATATACACATATTTTGATATATATTCATATCTATCTATAGATATCCATTTCTTTGTGTGTAAGTGTGTGCGTGTATATATTCTCTCACACACACACACACACACACACACACACACACACACACGAAGTTAGCTCATGAAATTTTTGGACTAAACTCTGTAGGGCAGCCTGCTAATCTATACATCCAGGAAAAGCTGGTATTCTATTCTTGCATCTGAAATTCACAGGGCTAATTAACAGGCTGGGAAATAAGGAAAGTTTACTCTGTTGCAATCTTGAGGTAGAATTTTTTCTTCAAGAAATCTATCTTTGGTCTTAAGGTGTTAACCTGATTGGATGAAGCCCACCCACATCATTGAGGGTAACTAGCTTTAACGTCTATAGATCATAAATGTGAATCACATTTCAAAAATACATCTACAGTGTTTCTCAAATAACTGGTCACCATAGCCTCATCAAGTTGGTATATAAAATTTATTAATTAATTATACTGGTGCTTAAGAATTAAAATAAATCATATGCATAAACCATATAATTGATATTACCGCAAGAATAGAGAAAAAGAAAAGTAAAATTTGAAAAGATAAATGTTGTGAATAATCAACTACCGATAAATTACATAAGGAAACAGATTTAAGGAAACTTTAAAAACCCAAACACTCTGAAAAAACAAACAAATAAGGAAAACACAAAAGTCACCATTTTTAAAGAAAATGTGAATTAGAAAAAGAAAATAATTAAACAAGAAAAAAGAGTAATAAAACATAACAAAAATTAAAAGATTGTCTTTAAAAGAGTAACAATCAAATTTAAAATCACTATTCAATAAAAAGACAAGATATCTATAGGAATTAAATCAATATTTTCAAATAATGAAAGAAAATGATTGACATACTAGGTTTTATGGTAGGTAAAGGTATTCTTCAAGATGGTAAACATATATATATATTTAATATTCACAAAAAACAAATGGAAAAGAACCAAACTTCCATTAAAATGAGGTATTTTAACATACCTCATTGAAGAATTAAAAACAGACTAAAAAAATAGTAATGTCTTTGAAGATTTGAACAATATGATTTTTAATCATCTCATAAACACATAAATTATTTATATAATATTCATATATGTATACATGTTCATATGTGTGTATATTTTATAGATTTAAATTGTGTATATATATAATACACAAACATATAGTATCCTAATGACTTCAGAAAATGTATTATTTTTAAGGACACTAGGACCATTTATAAAAAGTACAAATAGTGTACTGTACTATACAAGTACTATACTATAAAATTGTTCTCAATAAATATTGAATAATTTTTTTTTTTTGAGTTGGAGTCTCACTCTGTCGCCCAGACTGGAGTGCAGTGGCCGCTCCCAGCCACCGCAGCCTTGACCTGCTGGACTCCGGCAATCCTTCTGCCTCAGCTTTCCAAGTCGCTGGAACTACAGGCGCATGCTACCATGCCCAGCTAAGTTTTTGATTTATTGTAGAGATGAGGTCTCACCTGCCCAGGCGGGTCTCAAACCCGTGGGCTCAGGCAATCCACTCACCTCAGCCTCCCAAAGCGCTGGGATTACAGGCTAACCACCGAGCCCAGCTAACAATTTTTATCATAGATATGTTTCGGACCAATGTTAAATAAACTAGAAATCAATTACTTTCTCTCTCTCTCTCTTTCTTTCTCTCTCTCTCTCTTTCTTTCTCTCTTTCTTTCTTTCTTTCTTTCTTTCTTTCTTTCTTTCTTTCTTCTTTTGGTTAGAAAATACAGTTTAATTGAAAGTAAATTAGAAAGAGAGAGAAAAGAGAAGATTCACCTCCCCAAGGTAGGAAAGGGGTCCAAACCCAGGAAACATGGCCTGGTCATAGCTCAAAGAGCACATGGTCACACCATATTTTAACAAGGCAATGGCCAATTACTTTCTTAAATCACTCGACATGCACTATATATCTAGAGATAAAAAAAGGAAACTTCCAATAACCCATATAAATGTAAAAAAAATCATGGTAGAATTTAGAAAAAAAGTTTAATGAAAATATAATATACAGACACATCAAAATTTATACTAATGTAGTTACATGTGTCCTTAGAGGGACTTTCAGAGTTTCAAATGGAAATGTCACCTACAGGTTCCTGCCACCCTTCACCTTGAGAGGAACCCACCCGCTTACCAAGGTGTGCTACACCAGAGCACAGCAGCCTGTGCTCTTACTCTGTTGCATCCTGGTTCAAGAACCATGGATGGTTTGCCTCCATTCTATATGGCACAGCTAGACCATTTCCTTCTACTGCATTTATGAAAACAAGTCACAGCATTTGAACAGAAACTCTGATTAAATAATGTACAACGGTTAAATCATCTTGTATGTGATAAAGTAAAAACAAAACAAAACCCTAATGATCAAAGAAATCACTGGATTGACCAGAAAGAAAGATACAGTGCAATAAAATAGGAAAGAGCATGAGCTTTGGAGTCAGACGTGGCCCAACCCTGGTCCCAGCATTTTTGAGATTTGTGCCACTGGATCTCCTCCATAAATCCTCCGAGACTTGGTTTCCTCCCTTGTGAAGTTGGTAGACTGTATCAACCTGAGAGGGTACTGTGAGAAGACAAGAAAAATCAGTTGCCACCGACCAGCACAAAGAATCATTATCAAGCACGAGTCTACTAGGATTTCATGAAGACCTTAAGTTACCATCCCATCACCACAATGAGCCAGAAGTGAGGCGACAAACCTCCCTAACACCGAGAGGATGTCAGGGATTTGCCAAGACAGTCTTTCCACTTGTCTTCAACTTCTTTGTGTCACTGATGCAGGACAAGGATGAACATCTCCAACACCTGCAAGAGTGTGCCCGCAGTTAGAAAGTTGCCCAGCCGCAAGGCTCTTTTGCTCTCTAACGCGTGCGTCTCTCACACTGGTCCCAGCTCTGCTGAGAGACTAGGATCCAAACAAACAGGATCCTAGTGGGGAGTGAGGAAACTGATGCAGTCCCTACTCTATAACATGTGAAATGTAGGGGAGCAGAAGTAAATGCAGGGAGCAAGTTCCCCTAGGGCACCACAAGCTGCACACTTTGTTCAGGAGTACCCGTCATCATTGTTACTTCTGTGGAATTTACAAGACTTCACATCAGAGAAAAGGCATAAGATGAAAATCAAACGTATATTAACCTTTGCCAAAACTCAAACACAGCCTTGACTATTTTGCAGGCGCCTTATGCCTTTTGTGGACATTAACTTCAATTCTGTATTCTCGGCAAAGGTAATCTCCTACAAAAGGACACTTTTTTCGAGAGTTGAATATGGTTGAACATGGAGGTATTAATAATAATTTCTAATCAGAGATAATAATAACCTGGCAAAAATCTGCCACGGGGGCAGCCCACTACATTTTTTATAAATAAAGTTTTATTAGAACACACATAAAAGAAAATAATACATAATTCAAAAAATAAGATAGTTTATATAAAAGTTTAAAAATAAATTTAAGCATAAAAGGGGAGGAAGAAAAGTGTGAAAAAATTATTAGCAGACAAAAAGAAAAAAATACAACAGAGATAATTAGCAAACCAAATAATAATTCTATGAAAAGACAAAAGTTATAGCCCAATTCTCAGACTAAAGTAGGAAAAGAGAGGACATACATAAGTATATAAGAATAAAGAATAATATTATAATTACATATTGAAATAATTATAAATTATGTATAAAAATACATAAATTATATCTGTTTGTAATTCAAACTAAATGACAACTTAAAATGAAACAAAAAAATGACAAATGATGGAATATTCAATCTCTATTAAATAAAGAGATTATCTACTTTAAATATTTGTACAAAATTATAATATCACACAAGTTGCTTTACCAATGAATTCTATAAAACATTTACTAAGCCGGGCTCGGTGGCTCAGCCTGTAATCCAAGCACGTGGGGAGGCTGAGGTGAGTGGATTGCCTGAGCCCGCGGGTTCGAAAACCGCCTGGGCAGCGAGACCTCATCTCTACAATAAATAAAAAAAAAATCAGCCGGGCGTGGTAGCGCATGCCTGTAATTCTGGCTACTTGGAAAGCTGAGGCGGAAGGATCGCCGGAGCCCAGCAGGTCGAGGCTGCGGTGGCCGGGAGCGGCCCCTGCACTACAGTCTGGGCGACAGAGTGAGACTCCAACTCAACAAACAAACAAACAATTTACTAAAGAATAAACATCATATCTATCAACTAATCATACCATCTGAGATCAGAATAAAATTAATTATTCTACCTATTAAAAATAGTTTTATTGATGCATAATTGAAATACAAAAAAACTGCACATATTTGATTTAATACAATTTGATGCACTTGGACATATGCATACACCCATGATATCATCATGACAATCATGGTAATAAACATGTCCATCACCCCAAAAAAGTTATTCTGTTTGTGTGTACATGTATGTGTGTGTTAAGAATACCTAATATAAGATCTATTTTTAACATTTTTAGTGTAGAATACTGTATTGTTAACTATAGATACTATGTTGTGAAGCATATTTCTTACATTTATTTCTACAACTCAGTAGCAAAAAAAAAAAAGTGTAAAAAATGAGCAAAAGACCAAAGAAGAAATACATATGGCCAACAGACATATGAAAATGTGATCAACATCAATATTTATCAGAAAAATGCAAATCCTTAAAACAATGAGGAATTGTGTAGGAAAAAAGGAAGAAGGCACCGCTTAGAATGTCTATGATCAAAAGTAACAAAAGGTAATAAGTGTTGGAGAATATGTGGAGAAATTGGATTTCGTATATGCTGCTGGTGGGTATGTAAAATTGTGCATCCACTATGGAGAACGGTAGGGAGATTTCTCAAAAAAATTAAAAATAGAACTATCATATTATTCAGGAATCATTAAGTACCTATCCAAAATAACTGAAATGTATCCATTATAATTCAAATTTCAATAGATTTCCCAACAAATAAATTAAAAGAGAAAAAGATGAAAGCAACGGGTGACAAGATGCTAAAAGACAAATAATATTACACTCATTAACAGACAATATGATCATGTACCTAAAAAAATTCAAGTCTATAGGAATGAAAGATTAGAATCGATAAATGACTTTGGCAACACTACAAGTTATGTCAATTAAAACAGTATTTTCCTATATTAGTAGCAAACAGGAAATGAAAATGTACTATACAATATTTTCCAACAACAATAAATTAGCAAAAATATAAGAAAACTACACAGAAATATTTTACAATATCTGACAATTAAGTTCCAGAACTAGTAAAAGTGCTACATACTTCATTACTGACCGTCACTATGGCCACCTTCGAAGTACTCCCCTTGAGAAGCTATGCACCAATGCCTGTGCCTCATGCAAGTGTCAAAGTAATTTTGTAACTCTTTTTGTGGAATGACCATCAGAGCAGTCTTCATATTACCCTCAATGTCCTGAATGTCATGAAATATCTTACTTTTAATATTTCTTTGGATAAAGAAAAAAGTCACTGGGGACCAGATCAGGTGGGTAAAGGAGGAAGTTTTAATAATGTTATTTGTTTACTGGTTAAAAACTCCGTCACTGACAGTGCTGTGTGAGTTGGTGCATTGTCATGATGCAAGAGCTTCTTGGAACCATTTTTGCACACACCTTTCTCAAGCCAAGATCTTGAGTTAAGATGTTCCTGTTTCCTTATTAATGCTTATTTGGTCTACTGTGCTTTTCACAGTTAGTCAAAATTTTTAATGCACAATTTGATGAATTTTTGCATTGTTTTTGTCAGATCTGCTCATTTGTGACTGTTCTGATCTCTCTTCATCAGTGATGCTTTCTCTCCCCTCAGAAAAATGTTTAACACTCCTTTGTACACTGCCATTTTCTTCATGGCATTATCCCCTAAAATTTGGACTAACATACCCCTGATTTCACTTCCATTCTTGCCAAGTACAAGAAATTTAATGTGTGTTCATTGTACTAATTCAAGTTCCGACATTCTCGTGGCAGCACACAAAAACATGCAACAATAATGAAAACTACTTTGCAAGACACCACTGTACATTGACCAAAAAACAGCTGTGAGAGACACTGATAAGCCAAGATTATGAAACCTTACTGAGTTGCTTGTACAGTGTTGCCAAAGTAAGCACAGTAGCAAGTTCACAAACTTAATTGTCAGACCTTGTAAGCACTTTGTGAGAAATGAAGCACCCAAATAATAAAACTGTGTACTATTGTCTTGATTTAAAAACTTCATTTTATAAAAACATCAGTTCTACTCAATAAATATATTTTTTATGCAATTTAAACAAAAAGCAGACTTTTTTTGGAAACAGACAAGCTGAATCTTAAATTTGTATGAAAATGTAAAGAGCCAAGAATAACCAAAATAATCTTAAATAGGAGTTCTTTCTCTGCAGAGAAATAAAGCTTATTGGAAAAAAAAAATACAGTAATTAAGGCAATGTTGTTTGTTTAACATTAAATAAGTATACAGATGTTATAAAATAGAAAGTCCCAAAAATTCATGGATGCCATATTTGAACAATATTTACTGCAAAGTAGTGGGAAAAAGTAATTTTAATGGAAGAATCTGAGAACATTGGATATACTCAAAATCAATATTTTACAAACATGCAGTTTTACATTACAGGTGGTACTTAACAGTTTATAAATGTAAAAATAATTTAATGCAAAGCTCTAAAAATAACAGGTCAATGAAACAATGGCAGTTACCTAATAAAATATATAGCTCATTAAATAATATTATTTAGCAACAAAATTCTACATGAATTTCTTGATTCCTCTGTACCACTTGATTTTATTCTACAGTAATTTTGGCAAATGCCAATTGCTCAAGGACGTCCTCAGGCAAGGACTCATTCATGCTTTAATTAACTTTTTATTTACTTCATAGATTTGGACTACTTTAGTTGTGAATACCAGTAATTCAGGTAAAAAAAAAGTATCTTATTAAATATATATTTATCTACAATTACTCTATTTGAGGGGGAGCTAATATTTTATTTATTTTACCATGACTCAAAGACAATTAAACTTAGGTTGTGACTGTGACTGCATGTCACAAAAACATTACTTTCATGTGAAAAGTATACTTTCATAGAGATAATGTTTCTCATCATCTCCTTCTCTAAGTTTAGTTATAAGTATAACATTATTTGTTCTAAATTCTTAGTCCTTCAGATTTCTTACTTTGTAACTCCCTTACTTTGTTACTCAAAAAAATTAAAAATAGAACTATCATATTATCCAGCAATCATTAAGTACCTATCCAAAATACACTCTCTTCCAGGTATATTTATATTTGTGTCAATCATTATTTGTCTGTCTTCATTATCCTTCTGTCTTGAACATTTCTCTCTTCTACAATGCTTTGCCAGCAACTTTTACTATTTTCCCATTGTTCTTCCCTAAATCTCAACCAAGAAACTAAAGCTAATAGTTTAGTTCATTAATTATCAATTCCCCTTCTTCCTGTAAAATAGAAATATTGACATATTTTATGCATGTAAAAACATAGATAAAAAATAAATGCATATCAATGTAACTCCGCAGTCCCTTGTATTTTACAACCTTTTAAAGTCTTATTTCTGATCATGATTATTTGTTAACTGTTGATGACAGAAATTAAGTATACCTGTGAAGAATAATATAGAATCTCCAAGGAAACAAATGAAAGATAGTATAAAATAAATTTCATGTGAATTTATTTTATCAAAATAATAGGAAGCATTTATAATTTATATTGACTTGTCATTATTCTTATGAGAAACATGAGTAAATTATATGCCAGTATTTCTATTTTATAGAAAAAGGGAGGGACTGATATGTAATAAAATTAAGAACTGTTAGCCTTAGTATAACAGATAAGAAAATAAGATTAAATAAGTTAAAATATTTTTCTGAAATCATATAGTATATTGTTTTAAAAATCTTGCTTGACTCTATATTTATTCTTTTCTTTTTCAGCTTTATACTTTTTTCAGACAAAAATAATACATTTAAGGGTTACAATGCTTTCTGTATTGTCATGATGCTAGACAGTGTCTGAGCCAATTTCAAATATCAAATATTTAAACTTCTAATCCAATATATATTCTACTGCACATTACAGTCTCAATTTTTTTTGCCATAACCTAGTGTATGCCACCTTTGACTTATTTAATATACATATATTTGAATTTACATTTTCAAAAAATAAATGTGATGTTATCTTTGTTATTTTTTAGTTTCTTATATTTTTATTATCCTTAATTAAATACCAGTATAGTTTCCTCAAATTTATTCAAGATCTACATTTCAAAACATTTATCGCTAACTACAAACCATCTAACCAAGCCAGGCATGTACTTTCCTAGACTGTATGTGTAAAACCATATATCGAAGTGTCATGAATTCCCTTATCCAGATTGCTACTTATCATTGGTGCTTCTTATTGGTTTTCTTTGTACATGGCCTTTAACTTTTTACTTTCTAAAGGTATCTTAGTTAATGATACTGTCTTAATGTCTAAATCTCTTAAATGGCCATTCTTTCTAAACTTTGCTTTCAAATTTGGTATTTTCTATTTCTCCATATGTTTAAAATTTAGTGTTTATGAATATTAATCTTAATGTAAGACAGAGAAGCATATATAAGTGAAGGAAAAGAGTGTGGGAATTATCCAGAGGACAAATGGGTGCTTTTAAAAGGATATTAATCAGGAAGTGACATAGTCTGAATTACAGTCTAGAAAACCTTATCTATCTGAACTGTGGAAAATAGACTGGAATGCAGTGATAGTGAAGAAATAGAAACAAGTTTGGTGTGATAATATGCTGAGCTGAATTCTGGAACACACAGAACATTGTTCACTTCATGGAAGTCCAATTGAGCCACATGATTCAGAGATGTCTTTCTGTAATAATCACAAATCTGTTTCTAAATCTTCTCTGTGTTTCTACTAAGACTATAACTCATTCATAATTAACTGCTTGTCCTCTCTGAAATGTTGGCATCGACATTATGCAATAGAATACATTTTCTCTTTAAATTAGAAAGAAACAAACCCACCACAGATCCTCTTAGCATTTAAATCCTCTTAACATTTAAGGAATGGAGTAGAGAAGCAGATGTGGATTATTTGACTAGAGGCTTTTAGTAGATATAGCTAATTTCCTGAAAGAATGACCATTTTTAAACCTTCTCTGCTGCTACTTTCTCTTAAAGAGACAGCAAAAACTAAACATAGGCAAATCCCACTTAGCATCATTTTTCTATTCTAAAAATCAGATATTCTGCTTGAAAAAGATAAGTTAAATTCTATGGTATTTTAAAAGTGCAACATTATAGCATATGATACTTTACATTGCAATCCCAAATCCCCAACTAATTTTAATAGAAAAATGCATATAAAAATTTATCCTATAAGAGAGAAAATGCTTAATATGTTGCTTCCAATTTGCCACACAATTAATAAAATTGCTAATAAATAGTTACCTTGCATTAAGTAATGGGGCCTCTTTTTGTTCCAAATGCCAACCTTCCAAATGTTTGGTAGGACTAATTACCTCATATTTGTCAAAGCTAAAGGAAATCAAGTTTTCTCTTACCTTAAGGCAAGGAGTTTTCTAAGTAATACAGGCCATAAGTAGAGCACTACCTGAATTTAGTATTCAAACTCAAACATATGAAAATATAACTCCATCAGAAATCAGGCAATTGAGAGATTGGCTAATTGGGAGACATTATTATCCCTTCAGTAATTCTATTAAATGGAAACTAATTTTAACATAAGCAAAAATATTTTATTATATTTATTGTGAATAAACATGTTAGCTCACAAACTTGAAAGAATTTTGAATCATAGGTAACATTAAAATCACAAAACAGGGGCCACCTCCTCAAGTCCTTTCCCACTGTGGGAGCTTTTCTGTTCTTTCAATAAATCCTAATTTCTAAAAATAAACAAAAATTTAAAAATCACAGTATAGAATACTTTTGGGGCTATCAGAGTATTCGGAACTTTTGAATTTTGCTTAAGAGGACGTATTTGGATAACTCAGCTCATTTCATTCATAACCTCTATCTTCTCAATATTCAGATTTATAGAATAGTGAATTTCCTTTATGTTATTTCACATAGTCATGTATTTACCTTTCTGAAGATAGCAGGAGCAGTTTGCTGTATGGACAAATGCTGAAGATATAATTTTTTAAAGTTTTTTTCCCCACCTTTTTTGGATATCAAACAAATGCATATATGCATACTTACAAAATACACATGCACACATACATTTTGCTAAGTATATAATTCTAAAAACTGACTTTGGAGACTATGAAATGTCTCCCTTACTAGAGCAAATACAAAGTTATTTAAATACAGAGGCAATTTCATGAATTATCTGAACTTTAATAATGTAATATAAGATTGACATCATTTTTACTCAATTTCATCACAGTAGTGGGGAAAATAAAGAGAAAATAAAAATGTAAAATAGTTTATACATTATGTGTAATGAATGTTTGGTGTGTGTTTCCTTTTGCCTGTGTGTCTAGAAAACAAAGAAATACAGAAATAAGTTACACTCTTTCTCCAAGTCGTAATTATGACTCTCATGTTCTGTTTCTCAAGAATTTATTTTCCACCTTAAAATGGCTCTTCAGATAGATAATAAGTTGATATATTGAGTGAACAAAAGTATTTATTCCTAATAATTATTCAAAATAAATTAATGCAAGTTTTTTTTTTATATCTTCATGTGGTAGAAAAGGAGTTTCTGCCCTCTTATTCACATAGAAATTGCATCTGAATTGCCTCTCTCTCAAAGTCACATGGATCAGAGCCATGAGAGGCAACTTTAGCCTGTAATTTTTTCAACAAGGAAAAGTGAAATCAGAGCTTCCCTAGTTTTGTGAGAGAAATTGTTCAAGAAGCCAATTTCTGTCTCACCTCACCAAGAACATTGAGGAGTTCAGCATGGATGAATAGTCTGGAGGATGCTAGGAACAGGGAGCTAGAGTGAGAGCACACAGCAATCAACATGTAGTTCTCAATAGCTAGCCACAGATCCTGTTATTCCAGCTAGAAGACTCCAACAAGAGTACTTCCTACAAAACGTGAAGAATTATTTGTCCATGAACAACCATCCCAACTAGACAGTGCATGCCAGTGGCATACCATGTGTCCCATGAATAGCACCCTGAATGTCCCCATGCATGACCCACACAAGCTCCTGCAGACAGCACATGGATCTTGACAGCAAACATAGATCTTAGGAGCAAACTCAACTCTGCTGGTTTGACAGAAAGTAGAAAACTTTGAATACTTTAAGGTTGTACTACTCTAAGAAAACTATAAAATAGGCTTTCAGCATCAAGCCTAACTTTGAAAGATTAAGAGAAGGCACAGAATTCTAAAACTGTTCCCCTAAACAAGAACACAAGAAATGAAGCCAGTGTGTCTAGAGAAGAGATCTCAAAGCCCTCTCCAGGAGGGCTTATTGATGAATGTCTTTCTCACCCAGAACAAGTTATAAAGACGAGACAAGGTAGCTGTTTCATCAGATGTGAAAACAGCAATGTAAGTCTTCCAGGAGCACAAATAATGCAAAAAATATGACACCACCAATAGAATAAGCTCAAAGTCCATCGGCTAAACCCAAAGAAATGGAGAATTACAAAATAAAAAATTCAGAATAATTGTTTTAAAGGAACTCAGTGGACACCAAAAAGACACAGATAGTTAAGTAAATGAGTACGTGAAGAAAATTAGAAGTTCAACACATAACTAGAAACCATGACAAAGAACCAAACAGAAGTTTTGGAGCTGAAGAATACAATGTATGAACTGAAAAATTCTATAGAGCATTTCAATAACAGGCTTAATTAAGCAGAGGAATCAGTAAACTTAAAAGCATTGTTTGAAATTATCTAGTTAGAAGGAAAAGAAAGAAATGGCAAAGGATGAAGAAAGCCTACAGAATGTATGTGACAACATCAGGCTAACCAATATATGTGTTATGGGAGTCCTAAAGAAGCAAAAACAAAACAAAAAAAACCAGGGGGAGGCAGTTTATTATTAAATAAATGACATAAAACTTTCCAAATTTATAGAGAAAATTTAATATGCAGATCCCTGAAGTCCAAAGCACTCCAAATAGATTGGACATAAAGAGATCTTCACTGAGATACAATATGATCAAATTTTATAATATAAAATCCAAAGGAAGAATTTTGAAAGCTGCAAGAAAAAGAATTCCTCTCATCATATGTAAGAGATTCCTGTAAGATTATCAGTGGATTTTCCAGCAGAGAAAGTTCATCACCACTAGACTTGCCTTATTAGCTAAAGGAAGTTCTTCAACTTGAAACTAAAGGATGCTAATTATCAACCTGAAAAGATATGGAGTTATAAAACCACTGGCAAAGGTAAGAATAGTCAAATTCAGAATACTTTAATATCTCGATGGTGCATAAATTACTTTTAAGTCTAGAATAAAAGTTAACCTAAAAGCTAAAAATAACTATAGCGTCAATATTGGATACACATCATAGAGATGTAAATTGTGACATAAATAACATAAAATGTGTGTTGGAGGAAAGCACATGTCTAGAGTTTTTGTGTGTAATGAAAATTATTAGCTTAAAATAGACCAGTATAACTATAACAAGATGCTTAATGTAGATTTCACATTAATAACAAAAAATCTGTAGTAGATCAACAAAGAATTTAAAAAGGAACAAACATACCACTACAAAAATTCTCAAATCACAAAGAAAGACATAGAAAGTAAGAAACAAAGAAGCTACAAATAGTTAGATAGCAATTAACAAAGTGGCAATAGTAAGTTTTTACCTACAAATAATTGCTTTAAAAGGAGATAGATTACTTTCTCCAGTCAAAAGATTTATAGTGGATGAATGGATTAACAAAAAGATACAACTACATGCTGCCTACAAGAGAATTGCTTTAGATTTAAGGACATAGATAAGCTAAAAAAAAAATAGTTTAAAAATATATTTTTTAAATGTAACCAAAGATAGCAGGAGTGGATATATTATATCAAACAAAAAAGACTTTATGCTAAAAATGTTATAAGAGATCAACAAGATCATTTATATAATAATACATGGAAAGAATATCATTGTAAATATGTATGCATTCACTTCAGATCACCTAAATATATGAAGTGAAGTTTTCAGAACTGAAAGAAGAAATAGACACCAATACCCCACTTTCAACAAAAGATGAGCTTTCAACATAGATCATCCAGACAGAAAATCATTAGAGAAACTGTGGAGTTGAGCAAAACTATGGACAAAATAGAACAACAGATGTATACAGAACATTCTTCCAACACCAGCAGAATACATATTCTTTACAAGTGCACACAAATCATATATCACAAAATGTCTTCATTAATTCAAGAGGAGTTAAATAATATAAAATATCTTTTCCATTCACAATGATATACAACTAGAAATCATAGCAGGAGGAATTTGGAAAATTTACAAATATGAGGAAATTGAGCTACACACTCCTGGACAGGGTTTAAGAAGATATAAATAAGACATTTTTAAAAATTATGACAAATGAAAATAGAAACATAAAAACAAAAACATAATAAATGCAATAAAAGAAAGGAAGTTTATTTTATAAATGTCAATAAAGAAAAAAAAAAGAAAGATCTTAAATAAAAACCTAACTTTATACTTCAATAAACTAGCAAAACAAGAACAAACTAAGTCCAAAATTACTAGAAGAAAGAGAATAACTATTAAAGCAAAAACAAAGGAAATAAAAACTAAAAACCAGAAAAGATAAATGAAAAATGAGTTAGTTTTTTGAAAGAAAATTCAAAATATTTATAACTAAACTAATGAAGAAAAAAGACTCAGACACAATTTTAAATGAAATGGAAGAGGAGATATTATAACTGGAACCACAGAAGGACAAAGTGCCATAAGAAATTAATATAAACAGTTATATACTAACAAATTGTCCCAGAAAATGATGAATTTCTGGAAAAATGTGACCTACCAATACTGAATCATGAATAAATAGAAAATGTGATCTGGCTAATAATTAGTAAGGAGAATGAACCAATCTCCCACTAAAAAGATAAAGCCTAGGACCAGATGACTTCATTGGACAATTCTACCAAATAATTAAAGAATAATTAATGCTTACCCTCACAAAGTCTTCCCCAAAATTGAAGAGAACATTTTCAGAAACATTCTACATGGCCATCATTACCCTGATGACCAAGTCGGCCTATAAGAAAAAAAAAAATTACAGAACAATATTTCTGATGAACATGTATGCAAAAATTATCAAGAAAATATTAGTAAACTAAACTCAAAAGCACATTTAAATGATCATTAATAGAATGAATTATGGAAAAAATAGCACTCTCAAAAGATGCAGAAACCCTTTGTCGTAATTTATCATCCATTCATTAAAAAATTGTCAGAAAAATTAAATATAAAAGGAATGTACTTCAACATCATAGAGGGCATATATGATAACCCAACAGCTGACATCATACTCTTATGACATCAACCTAAATGTCAACAGATTAATGGTTAACGAAATTGTAGCACAAAATGCAATAAAATATTATTCAGCATTATAAAAGGAGATAATATTGCCATTGGTGACAATATGAATAAAACCTAATGGTATTGGGTTAAATTAAATAAGCCAGTTATAGAAAATCAAGTACTTTGAAAGATTTCCCCTGAAAACCAGAACAAGACAAGGCTTGTTCACTTTCACCATGCCTATTCAGCACAGTATTGGAAGTCCTGGCCAGAGCAATCAAACAAGAGAAGAAAATCAGGGGTATTCAAATAGGAAAAGAGGAAGTCAAACTATCACTCCTTGCAGACAATATGATTCTATACCATGAAAATCCAAGCGAATCTGTCAAAAACCTTTTTGCACTGATAAAAGACTTTGCCAAAGTCTCAAGGTACAAAATCAATGTGTGAAAGACAGTCCCATTCTTATACACCAATAACAAACAGGCAGATAACCAAATAAAAAACACAATCCCATTCACAATAGCAAAAACAAACAAACAAAAAATGAAATATCTCAACATCTTCTTTACTAGAGAAATGAAAGACCTTTACAACAAAAGATACAAAACAAGATCAGAGAAATCAAAGATGACACAAACAAATGGAAAAATATTCCATGCTCATGGATTGGAAGAATGAACATTGTTAAGCTGTCCATCCTACCCAAGGCAACCTACATATTTAATGCAATAACCATTAAATTACCAACATCATTCTTCTGAGACCTAGAAAAGATAATACATAAATTCATATGGAAAAATAAACAACCATGAATAGCCAAAACTGTCTGCAGCCAAAGAGACAAAAGCAAGTGGTTTCACACTTCCAGATTTTAAACTTCATTATAAGATTACAATAAACGAAACAGCCTGTTTTTGTACAAGACCAGGCATATAGACCAATGGAACAGAACAGAGATTCCAGAAGTAAAATCTCAATTTCTAAATCAACTCATCCTTGACAAAGCCTCCATTAATAACCACCAGGGAGAGGAGAAACTTATTCAGTAAATAGTGTTGAGAAAACTAGCTGACCACATGTAGAATAATAAAATAAGACTCCTACCTGTCACCATACACAGAAATCATCTCTAAATGAATCAAAGACCTAAATGTAAAATCTCAAACTATAAAAATCTTAGAAAATGCAGGATACACCCTTTTGGAAATTGGAATTGGCAACAAATTCCTCATCAAATCCCTAAATGCCCATGCCATAAGAGATGAGATAGTCATTGGAACCTCAACAAACTGAAAACTTTCTGCAAAGCAAAAGGAACCCTCAAGAGAGTAGGGAGACAGTCCACAGACTGGGGAAAAAAATATGTATGCAATTTGCCAACTGTATATCTGACAAAGGCCTAACATCTAGAATCTACAAGGAATTCAAATATGCCGAAAAGAAAAAAAAAACCCTATTAAAAAGTGGACAAAAGACATGACTAGACACTTCTCAAAAGAAGGCATATGAGCAGCCAACAGATACATGAGAAAATGCTCAGCGTCACTAATCATCAAAGAAATGCAAATTAAAACCACACCGGGATACCACCTAACTCCGGTCAGGATGACCATCATCATAACTCAAAAAACAACAGATGCTGGAGAGGATGTGGGGAAAAGGGAACTCTTTTACACCATTGGTGGGAGTGTAAACTAGTACAACTTCTGTGGAAAACAGTGTAGTGGTTCCTAAAAGGCCTAAAAGTCGACTTTCACATGACCCAGCAATCCCCCCTTTGGAAAAATGCCCAGAGGAACTCACATCACTCTATGTAAAAGATACCTGCACACGTATGATTTTTGTAGCATTATTCACAATAGCAATAACATGGAACAAACCATGCTGCCCATCAAAAATGAACTGGATAAACAAATGTGGTATGTATACACAATGAAATATTACACAGCCATAAAGAAGAATATCATTGTGAACTTCACAGCAACTTGGATGGACTTAGAGTCTATAATACTCAGTGATTTATCACAGAAACAACTGAGTACCATAAGGTTCTCACTCATAGGCGTACCCTAAAATGTTATCATCATCTATAAGAAAGAGATTGGCAGTAGTGGAAAATTGTCAGTGGAGAGAGGGGTGGGGAAGAGGGCCACACTGTATTAATAAGTGTACCTGATCTCAAACCAGGGAAAGTGGAGACCAAAGTGGAGCCCAAACTCTACTTGTACAATGACCATTTGTAGACGTAATCCTGAATTGTACCCCACATCTTTAAAATTAAAAAAAAAAAGAGGCCAAGCACAGCAGTGACTCATGCCAATAATTCCAACACTTTGGGAGGCTCAGGTAAGAGGGTTGCCTGAGTCCACGGGTTCGAGACCAGCCTGAGCAACTTGGTGAGACCTCATCTCTACAATTAACCAAAAAATTGGCCAGGCCTGGTGGCATGTGCCTGTAGTTCCAGCAACTTGGAAGGCTGAGGCAGAAGGATGGGCTGAACCCAGCAGGTCGAGGCTGCAGTGGGTGTGGGAGTGCCATTGCACTCCCGCCTGGGCAACAGAGTGAAACTCTGACTCAAAAAGAAAGAAAGAAAGAAAGAAAGAAAGAAAGAAAGAAAAACAAGTGCTACGTGGTCTCATTTATATGTAGAATCTAAAAAGTCCAACTGGTAGAAGCAGGAGTAGCATGGTGTAAAATTTTAGTTCTGGAAGACAAATAAATTCTGAAGGTCTACTTTATAGAATAGAACCTATAGCTTACAATGCTATCTTTTATACTTAAAATATGCTAAGAAGGCATTTCTTATGTGAAATGTTTTTTTATCAGAAAAACAAACAATAATAATAAAAGGTGCAGCAGGAAACTTTGGGAGGTGATGTTTATGGTCTTTATGATGGTGGTGATTTCAAGGGTGTATATTTGTCCCAAAATCATAATCTGTATACATTAAATATGTATATCTTTTCACATGTTAACCATACCTCAATAAAGAGAAAGATTGGTTAGCTCAGGCAATACCCCACATTTTGCCAGTTTACTTCACTTACATTATGCAACAGTGGCTAAAATGTTTCTGTCCATTAGACTTAAAACTTTTATTTAAAAAAATCTATATTATTTGTCACAAAAATTATGTGGAATAATTGTGTGAATGCTGTAATCACTAGTTTCATCAGTAGAGAGCAGTAGGGATAGAGAGTATCTTAACTTCCAACTCAACTTGTTTGTTTCTGGACCAGTATATTTTGATCTTACTATAAAATACATTATATATTAAATATAAGCACCTACTATAACATCACATTGTTTTCCTCTAAGTTGATGCTCAATTTGAACTTGAGTGTCAAATGTTCAGCGGGCCAATCAACTTTTTTATATGATCAATTTCTTTTATATAAATCAGGTATAGGATTAGACCTGGGAAATGCAAAGGTGTAGACCTCTTGGTTTATGAAGGTTTTGTTTGTTTGTTTGTTTGTTTTTTAATGAATTGTACGTTTTAAAAAAGATGTTTCAGTGTGTTGAAAATCATGATCGAGTGTAAGACTTTCAGAAAATTCCCATGTTGTATCAAAAACAGAGAAATGAGGAGGTAAGAATGGAAGACTATGCACAATAAGTGCATTTCTACTGAAGAAAAATCATTGCTTTAATGACAGTAAAAGGAAAAAATATAAACTATGTTGTGTATGAGATGACAATCTTAACAAAAAAAATGCAGACTGATTATAATTTTAAGCATATATTTTCACCATACTGTTCCCTCTCTTTCAGTCCAAGCTTTTTTTTTTTTTTTGAGTTGGAGCCTCACTCCGTCGCCCAAACTGTAGTGCAGTGGCCGCTCCCGGTCACCGCAGCCTTGCTGGCTGGGCCCTGGCAATCCTTCTGCCTCAGCCTTCTGAATAGCTGGAATTACAGGTATGCGCTATCTCGCCCGGCTGATTTTTTTGACTTCATTGTAGAGATGAGGTCTCGCTGCCCTGGCGGGTCTCGAACCTGCGGGATCAGGCAATCCACTCACCTCAGCCTCCCAAAGGCGCAGGATTACAGGCTGAGCCACCGAGCCCGGCTCAAGCTTATTTTTAAACTTTAGATTTTTATGATCATTTAAGACATCTGGGTCACAGATTGCTCTGAATGACATGGATGCTACTATGGCAGCCGACTTCTATGTCTTGATAAGATATTTGTCCCATTATGCTACATATGTGACTTACATCTTGGGCATATACTACTTCCTATTTGAAGGTTCAGTCAAGATTAAACCATATATTGGAACAAAAAATTTCCTATTTGATGGTGATTTGGTCTAGGTCCCTATGACTGGGATATGTCACAGTTATAAAAATTAGACTTATCACTAAGGCACCAAAATTAAGAGTGTTCTGATATACTTGCTAGGTAAGGGGTACTGCTTTAAAGAATTCCAGTTTAGTGAAAAATAGAAAAGTACATTTTCCAAATTAGTGGGTGTTGAGTGTCAGGGAATGTATTGCATTGACAATCAGAGTTTTTCCTTAAGAAGTATACTCTTTAAGAAATATATTTAATGTCCAGTGAAGAAATAAATGGCAGACATAACACAAAAGTCATGCCTACATATGTACATGGTAAACACTTGCATTTATTCCAGAAATGCCATTTTAAAATGTGTTTAGGTTTTTGTAAAAGAAAGGAATTCCTTTAGTAGCATATTAACCTTTAATTCACAGTAGACTTTACTTCAAAAATAATAGAACTGATGATGGAATTTACATTGCTTTTAAGAATATTTATTTAAATTGTATCTTGAAAAATTTGCTAAATGAGTATAGACCATATTGAAAATTATACTGCACTTTATATGAAATAAAATTGAGTGAAAACTCAATTGAAATTTGCTTCACTAATGACTACTTTAATAATTACTGTAATAATTAGTTTAATTATTAAGTCAATAAATGAGATTTTCTTTTCAAGAATATTTCTAAATTCACAAGTTTCATGACTTTTGAAAATATAGGTCCATTGAAATTTATCAGTGCCACTGAAACGTTCCCATAATTTAAGTAAATTTAAGTGGCATCTGTTTCTCCTTTTGTTTTAATTGATAGTCTAATTTCAAATGACAAAAAGTTATCCTCTAAATTGACAGATATAATTTATCAGTACATGTTGGCATCATTAATACTCTATCGGGTAGGTTTAATAGTTTAGTAAACAAAACAATTTGAGTGGCGTGGCAGGAATTATATACAAGCCTAAATATAAATCTTGACTTCCTAAATTGGGACACCTTTCTAATATGGTTACTTATACTATACAAAGCTATTTTACATGCATTAGACTAAGACAAAAAGATAAATCATAGTTCTCCATGATCAAGTCAAATAGCACGAATAACAATTCCTCTCACACTTATGAGAAAAGACTTTTTGATGTGTCAACATAATTTGTTTTGGTATAACCGAGAAGCCAGGATAACTGGTAACTAACTTCAAATACTAGTAAGAACAGGTTATTTGCTTTGTATCTTCTAAGCGTTCCAGAATACAGATAATTATATTCCACTTTTGGCTTTCAAGATATAGCAATATGTAATGAATTGCATTGTCATTTATAGTATATCACCATTATGAATTTTACTGAAATTATTAACTTTGATTGAGAAAACGACAGGTCTTAGTTCCAATGATAATTAATATTGTTGAAGCTACAGGGATGTCAATCCAGTCTTCCATCTAATTAATCCTTTACCCGTTTTACATACATTATGCAATTTCCCAGTGAGTTGACCTTGAAGAAAGCTATTATAAATCTTCTTAATCAACCTTCAATTAACCAATAAATATATTATGTATACTAAAACATTCTATTTCCTTGTCAAATGTTTATATAAATTTGAGGATTTCGAATGAATGTACTATTATCTCATATAGATGAACACTTCCTCTCCCTGTTTTGACTAATTTGCCAAACACAATTAGCTAGAATTTGTCCTTGATTCTATTATCGCCAGCTATCCATGTCACTGTTAATGTATTGGTGAATTGCTGTACAAACTAGTGGAAAGAAGGCATTAAAAGTGTCTTCTACTAAGCAGTAAGTTAAATGCCTCAGTAAGATCAAATAATACTATAGTTGTTATTACACTACCACTGAATTATGAAATTTATGTGGGCAATAAAATTTAATCAAGTGTGAAAAAGCCCAAATTGAGATGCATTCTGCATTGTGTACTACAAATAATGTACTTATGTTTTCACTACATTTTCAATAATTCAGAATTGGCAATTATAATAAATTCATTTGTTTGTGCAAGAAAAAATAATACAGAACTGTAATAAAAATTCTGTATAAATAAACATATATATGTTATATATATAAATTATATCTTATTATTTAACTAATTTTTCATTTCACCAGTTAACTACAAAAATTGATTTAATTGCAGTAAAGGAGTTTCACAATATTATGCTTTATTTCTCATTACCATATATTCTATCAGAAAAACCTGTTTCATTCCTTTTTTTGTTATAGATTTATTGATATGTAATTCAAATGCCATACAAGTCACCTTAAAAGCATAAAATTCAGGAGTTTGTAGTATATTCAGAATTCTGTGTATGTCCCTACAATTAATTTTACAAGATTTCCATTATCTCATACTAATTAGCAGTCATATCCCATTTCCCATTCCACCTAGTCCCTGGAAATCACAAATCAACTTTCGGTGTCTATAGATTTAACTATTCTGAACATGTCATATAAGTGGACTTATAACTTTTTTACTAAGTTATACTCCTTTGAATGAATGACCCACATCTAATTTATCATTCGTCAGCTAATGGACATTTGTATTGATTTGTACATGTTGGATATCATAAATAATACTGCTATGAACACTCATGTATGAATTTTTGCATGTAAATATGTTCCCCCCCCCTTTAGGAAATACACACTCCCATAAACACATATCTATTTTATGTTATATATATTTGGTATCTATAACAAATAGTAGAATGGCTGGATCTTATAGTAAATCTCTAGTTAACCTTTTGAGGAACTGAAAAACTGTTTTACACACAGCTTGACCATTAATCTTCCCATTAATAATGTAGGAGAGTTCCAATTTCTTCATATATTCATTTGCACATGATAATATTTGCCTTTTTGGTTATATCCATCCTTGTGAATGTGAAATGATGTCTCATTACATTAAATGAGAAGAATTTGGGGACATTTCTAATGGTCTGCGTTTTGCCATTCACTATATCTTCAAGTGTTTATGACCATTAGTATATCTTTTTAACATAAATATCTATTCAGATTCTTAGCTAATTTTTAACTGGGTCATTTACTTTTTTATTATTAGTTGAAAGAATTACTTATATTTGATCCATTATATTTTCTATTTACCTATTTTCTTTAATATCTTTCAATCACGTTTTGCACTTTTCAGAGTATAAGTTTAACATTCCTTTAGTTAAATGTATTTTATCTATCTTGCTGTTTTTGTATAAAATTATAGCATTAATTTTATTTTTGGATTATTCATTGCAAGCATATAGAAATACCCTTAATTTTCATTTATTAATATTGGGCCCTATAACTTTTCTGGCCTTTTTTGCTAGTTATGTTATGAATTTCTTAGAATTTTCTATATAAAAGATTATGTGATCTATAATAAGAGATAGTTTAACTTGTTCCTTTCCAATCTGGATTATTTTTATTTTATATTATTTCTTAGTTTACCTTCTAAAACCACCAGTTCAATGTTGAGTGGAAGTAACAGATGCAAGCATCCTCATGTTTTCCATAATCTTAGGAGGAAAACAGTCTTTTAGCATTAAGTGTGATGTTAGCTGTGAATTTTCTGTAGTTGCCTTTATCAATTTGAGGAAGTATACTCTTATTCTTAACTTGTTGAATGTTTTTATCATGAGGTAGTGTTCAATTTTTGTCACATGTTTTTTCCACATCTATTTAGATAATCATGTGTTTATTGTTTTTTATTTATTAATATAGTGTATCATATGCATTGTTTTTAAGATGTTATACCAACTTTTCATTCCTGGGCTAGATTGTACTTACTCATGGTTTATTGTTCTTTCTCTGTGTTGATGGATTTAAATTGGTAGTAATTTATTTAAGATATTTGCATTTACATTTATAAAAATATTTGTCTATAGTTGATTTATTTTTCTTGTGATGTCCTTGCCAAGTTTTGGTGTTATTGTAATATTGGTTTCATAGAATGAGGCAAGTAGTATAATCTACTCTATTTTTTTAATGAATCCATGAAGAATTGGTATTAATTCTTCTTTACACAAGTTCAGAACTTGTCATTAAAGCAATTTGAGACTTGTCTTTTATTGTGTGTAGTTTTTTTTTCATTGCTAATTCAATTTGCCTACCATAGTATAGGTATATTCAGATTATCTATTTCTCAAGTCAGTTTCTACAGTTTATATTCTTTAAGAAATTAGTCCATTTCATCTAAATTATCTATTTTTTGTTTATAATTGTTCATAGTTTTCACCTAATCCATTTTATTTCTACTAAGTTGGCAGTAAATTCTTTTTACTTTATTCTTGATTTAGATTTTTTTAATCTACTCTTTTTTTCCTCACTTGATCAGTCTAGCTAAAAATTAGTCGATTTTGTTAATGTTTCCAATGAACTGACTTTTAGTTTTGTTAATTTTCACTATTTCACTAATTTCTGCTGCAAATGATGAAGCTGATCAAGTAAGAAAAAATGATTTTATTCAGGCTAATGCAATACAGTGAGCATCCCACATACAAACATCAGGGTCTCAATAGGTTGGTTTTGTTTTATACTTTTATAGGGAAAAATAAAGAAGTTACTACTGGGTAATTTACAAAGATATTGGTATTGTGATCATGGGAATTCTCAGTCAATTAGCCAAGCAGAAAATATTTACCTCTGTGTCTTGCTAATTTCACAGGGACAAACAGTTCAACTCATCATTCATGATGGGGAAAGGGAGCAGGGAAGAGGATGTTGATGGTTCTCTGTCCTTGTCAGCAGGTTCCAGTAAAGGGAAAGAAAATATTTGTGTATGGACAGACATTAAAGGAGTGAATCCTCTTTGAATATTACTAGAGTTATGAGAAAAAAATAGCAGAAAGTCTTATCTAAGACAAATGAGACATATTAGTTATTTTTTTGAAAGCCATTTTCCAGAACACAAAAAAATGGAAGGATTATTTTTAGCCATCATTGTTTACCAGGACAACACAGCTCAGGTACAGTATGAAGGGAGAAGTCCCACCCTCCCACAAAAAAAAAAAAAAAAACCCAGAATTTATTTATTTCAAAATGTGTATTTATTCTTACATGTTTATACATAGGTCACCTTCGACATACTCTTTGTTGTTATGTTAAACCCAAATTTCAGAATCCGAGAGACCAACAAAGAGCCAGCTCTGATGCAAACACACAAGGGTCTTTATTCAGGCTCAAGTCTGGGCTCATGCCCGAAGCAGCAGCTTCAGGGACAAGAGCCCCGATCCAGCATGGCAAGCAGTTTTTATATATCATTACAGAGGTAGGGGAAAGAACTTTAAACTTGTTTTTACATGATAGGGTAATTTCTCCTAAAGGTTACGGGGGTACTTGGGATTGGTCTGGTCCACTCAGCTACCTGTGATTGATGGGGGAGCTGCTAAATGAGCAGAGTGGAATGTCAGCAGGCAGGCTAAGCAAAGGAATGTCGGGGAGGGGTTTATTACTTGACATTCACATACTGCTAGCAGCAGTTGCGGAAGCAATCGGTTATTTTATGAGACAAACAAAAATTAAACTTAACAAAATTCTAAGTACAAACACTGCAAACAAATACAGTGAACATGGGGTAGGAATTCATATAGTAATAGTTCTCTTAGAGTTTTTTTTTTTTTAATCTCTTGGGTCTCTCAGTTATACACCTATTAAGATGCTTTTATTGCTGCGCAAAACAGTCCTTGAACTCATCAATTTTGATTTTGATATCTTTAAGTGCTTCTGTTCCTTTTTGTTTTACCCCTTCTACATCAGCAAAACATTTCCTTTTGAGGACTTTTTAATCCAGGGAAATAACAACCAAGAAAAATCATTTGGTAGGAGAATGACTGAATGGGGGGGCACAAGACACATGCCATTTTTGATAAAAAATCACTGAATGCTCAATGTGGTATGAGAAAGTGTACTTCTAAATCACTCCATCATGAAATGGGCAAACATGTTGCAACAATCTCAAAAAAAATCACTAAGATCATAACAAAGATAGCTGGTACACTAGTTCCGATGGGTTCCTAGAACACTTATCTAACAGGAGAAGCCTGTACTACAAGGGGCTCACCCTCTAAAGTTAATTCTATTTTTTAGGGTGCCTCCCTCTTACAACATCATGCCATCCCACTCTTTATTATTTCTTTTCCTCTACTTACTTTCAATCCAGTTTGCTCTCATTTTCCAATGCCTTAAGGCGAAAGGTTATGTTATGGGTGTAACTTAGTTCTTCTTTTTTAAATGTAATTATTTACATTTGCATTTTTCCTATCAGCGCTGCTTTAGCTAATGGCATACTTTCAGTATGTCATTTCAAGGTACAAAAATAGTTATTCCTTTTATGGCGGTGAAGTATCACTAATCACTGAAAAATTCAGAAACAGTTATAAACTGCCTGAGTAAGATGAATCTAAGTCCAATAAATAGTATCTGGAGGGACCCTTGTTTGTGTTGTCTTTGCAAAATCAAATAAACTCTGTTGAGACATGATTATAACCACCAGTTTGATTTAGAGAACTGAAGGATGTACCCCAGACAAAAATAAATGCTTGAAATAAAAAATAATTAATATAAAAGTTTTGCTAAAGAGCTAGGAGCTCAAACCTGAGTCTATTCAGTCTAGGGGATTCCAAGTGGTTGGTAGATGATATATTTGTTTTAATTACATGGCATTGCTTCTTGGGATTTTTGAAAATAATATGTCAATGTTCTTGGTGATGTTATCTACAGTCTTAATGATCATTTGTATAAAAGCATCTTCGCAGCAACCTGGATGGAATTAGAATCTATAATACTGAGTAATCTATCACAGAAACAAAGAACTGAGTGGCACATGTTCTCACTCACAAGCGGACCTTGAACAATTATCGTAATAATATAAAAAAGGGATTAGCATCAGTGGGAAACTATTAGGGAAGGGGGTGAGGGATTGGCAGTAGTGGGAAACTGCCAGGGAAGAGGCACATTTCATCAACAAGGGAAACTGCATAATGAAAATTTGTATACATAACCCTGAATTGTACCCCACATCTTTAAAATAAATAAATAAACACAAATGTACCGAGGCTGAAAACTAAAAAACAACAACAACAAAAAGCATGCAGGACCAGATCCTTTCATGTTGTGGCCCCAACACTGGCTCGTTCAGTGAGAAAACCAGCCCATACTTGGTCTGCTGCAGTGATAATAAGTCCTTCAGGGAATATGAGAATTTTAGGGGCTTTTACTGACAGTACACCTTCAGATCCTGAGGGAAAAACAAGTCATCAGTCAACGTACAATCCCAATAAGCATCTGCACATTCAGGTTTTAGTCTTGTAACTAAATTGAAAGAATTTCCTTGGAAGTTGCTGATATTGAAGGAAAATGGAAGAATTAAAATTTTGCATAAAGATTTTCCAGTTATCTCCTGTTAATAACTTGAGCAGACACTTACTGAGCATATACAAATAACTGTACTGCCATGAAGATAAGATACTCAATAAGAATTTCCAAATTATGAAGGGCTAGCAGTTAAAAAAGATAAATGTAGCCGGGCTCGGTGGCTCAGCCTGTAATCCCGCGCCTTTGGGAGGCTGAGGTGAATGGATTGCCTGAACCCGCAGGTTTGAGACACGCCTGGGCAACTTGGCAAGACCTCATCTCTACAATAAATCAAAAAATTAGCCGGGCGTGGTAGCACATGTCTGTAGTTCCAGCTGCTTGGAAGGCTGAGGCAGAAGAATTGCTGGAGCCCAGCGGGCCAAGGCTGCGGTGGCTGGAACGGCCATTGCACTCCAGTCTGGGCGACAGAGTGAGACTCCAACTCAAAAAAAAAAAAAAAAAAAAGATAAATGTTTTAGTTCTGTTTATAAAAGCAAAGTCTACTAAATTTTATGAGCTATAGATAGCTTATGAGAAAAGAAAAAGTGTACATTGAGAAAATACAATGTTAAAATAGCAGCAATCTTCTAAATAAAACACAATAATTCTTCATCAGTTGCATTCAGTCCTAGGTATTTAATTCTTGTTCCACTTGAACTTGGTTTAGTAATCTAATAAATCAAGAAACTCTGTTTCTCCAGCAGAGTTCTGGAAATTCTGACTTAATCTACTTAAAGTTATTTATGAAATACCATCAGAAGTCTATGTTTAAGAATACCTGACTGGCATATTCATTTTCTAATTGTCTCTGAGACAGTTCCTTTTTGTTAAAGTAAAAGCATTCTACTGTCAAAGATTTTCAAGAGCTTTCAGGTAAGCATCAGAGTAAAGCAACTATGTGCAGATGATAACTAACTTAAAATCACTGTTATCTTATTCATGATACAATTTGTAAGTGAGAAACTTGATTAGAGTTTACTGCAGAAGTAATGTAACTGACAAGACAATTTTGTTATCTCTGTGGCACATAAAACAAACTAAATGTAATGAATTTTCCTACATTTAAAGAAAAGTAGATATAACATCTAATTTATGAAATCGGTGAACATAGTATTAACACTTATAGAGAAAATTGTATTCAGATATAAGAGAATCCAGGGATATAAATATTATAAATATACCAAGCTTACCATTAGAAATACCAAAATATGTCAATATTATGAAACAAGATATTCAGTAAATCTGGATGAGGTTTCATACATTTGCGTATTAATATAACGTCACAGATAAGTGATGTGAATCTCCAGTTAAAAACTGCTAAAGTATACTGAATCAAATTTTTAAAGTAAAATTATAACTAAAATAATATATTAAAATGCAACTGGAAATATGGCTGATAACACTATACTCTGACTATCTAATATTAGGAAAAGTTATAGCAGAACTCTGATAAATAGAAACATATCATGGACAGCAAGCACAATGACAAATCTTTAGAAATTGTATATAATTTCTGCAATATTTATATTAATAACATTTTACTCATATACTTTTAAGCTAGGAAAAGGTAAGCACCTCTTCAGATTTGACACGTCCATTGAAACTCATATCAAATAAACCTAATTATTTGTAGTTTCTCTCTTTTCGCAGGGTAAAATAACAAATAAATTATTTTTGATTTTCCAAAAAATTCTTGGGAAATCTCAAAGACAGCTTTAAGTGCAAAAGATATCATTTAGGGTCTTGTTTGGGAAAGAGAATATATCAAAAGTTGTCAGAAGGTTTCAACATTTGATTAAATAGAGTCATGTGTCAGTGAGAAACAGTATTTGGCTACCCATTGAAACAAGTGCCAATAAAATATTTTAAAAGTAAAAATAGGAAGTACCATGATCTTAAAAAACCTTAGCTCTTTCGAAAATAAACAGAATTTGTTCTACTAAATAATCAATGATGTGAAAAAAGTCAACATAAAGCACAGGACTTTTTTTATTTTTCCTAATAGACTCAAGATCTTTTCCACCTATGCAGATTACTCAGAGGTAAAGAAAATACTTGCAATGACCTGAGAGAAGAACCCATGAAGATTCCTGATTTTCAACAGAAAGAGAACAACAGTTTAGTTTTTCATAACTACAACTTTAAACAGAAGGTCTTAAAAAAAAAAACTAGTACGTTAATTTACCTGACTCCAATCATGACAAATAAAATTTCCTTGCTCTGAACTAACTTTCTAAATCCATTCAGCTTTTACCGATATATTCCATGAGTATTCACTTAAAAAGTTAATTTAGTCTAAGATGTTAAGTTACCTAAAAATGTTGGAAACTATTTTCAAGATGGCATACTAAAAACATAATCACTGTTGAAATAAAGTTTGCCAGAATAATAATTTAATATAATTAAACATAAATTTATATTTTCATAATGCTACATATTTAGTAGATATAATGCAGCTTCTTAAATCAGCAAACCTGTATAAATTTAGGAAGAACAATATAGAAGCAGAATAAAAATGTGTGCTGATATTATACATACCACTGGTAACTAAGAGAATATGGCTGTTTTTACTAAACTCGTATTTTAAAATTAAGTATTAAATAAATATTATTTAAATAAATAAATGAAATGAAATACACAATATTTACATTAATATTTATTTAAATAGGTAGACAAATATTAGTTATTTAAATAAATAGATTTGGATATCAAGTAAATTTAAAAATAAAGTTTAAATATATTAAATTTAAAATGTTTTCAATTACTTTTGTTTTAATGAATCTAAATTATGAGAACATGAATTAAACATTTGGGTCTCAAATTAACTACTGTGCCTTTATATTAATTTTTTATACCAGTTGTAATCGTTAACTTCAAATTTTTCATTTTGCTTTTTAAATAATTACTGTCTTATCATTGATTTTCTGTATTTGATGAGACATTGTTATCATGCCTGCCTTTACTTTTGAACAAATTTATAATGACCACTTTGAGGTTGTCTCTTAAATCCAACATCTGATTCCCCTCACAATTAGTTTCTATTGCTTGGTTGTTTTTCTGTGTACGATAAAATATTTTAGCAATTTAAGATATGATTTTCATCCTCCACTCCACTTTTTGTTGTCATTGATGTTTGTTTGTTTACTTGCTTAGTGCAGCATTGTCTTTTACAGTCTTATTTCTTGACCTTTTTGTTGAACCACCTGCCTCTATTGGTGTCACATCCAGATTTTAGGCTACATTATTTGTTAGCTGATTGCTAATATTGTTCTCAAAGATTTCCTGTGGCACAAATTGCTACACCATCTGATCTAACTAAATCATAGCTCCTTTGCAGAAATCCATTTTGAGGCACATTTTTCAGGTTCTTCTTTTTTTTTTTTTTGTTCTTTCCTGAATAGAGCTCTTTTAGGAGTCTCATTCACTTTATGAGCATGGTGCTAGGTAGGAATTAAAGCCTCTGATTTTCTTGGCTTGCCTCCACTGGTATGGAACTTCTACCCCAAGGCAAGCTGGGCCCTGACGCCTCAGCCTGCCACATCTGAAGTTGTGCAACTTCCTTGTTAGTTTGGGATGGCAGAGGAGGATCTCAACAGCAGTCACCAAGAACTTACTCTCTGCAACCTGGAGATGGAGGAAATGATAATGTTGGTGACTGCCTCTTTTAGCAAATTACCCTGTCTCCTGACTGGGTCCTGAGGAGAGGGGAAGCTCTGTTTATTTGGTTACACTGACACGTATTGGACTCTGTCATTGTGCTGATACAAGCAGGGAAGAGGCCGGGAGTGGGTCATGTCTTACGTGCCAGAGAGTTTCACTGTACAGAGTTTCAACTACTTTCTTGAATACATGTTTCTTCGTTTGTTGCAAACCCTTAGGACAACTCCAGAGATTTTAAATGGTTGATTTTTCATAGTTTTCACCAATTTTGTTTTTTTTTTCTTAGCCCTGGAGAGTAAGTCTGTAGACTTTCATACATTGCTACTCCAAAAGTAGAAGTCTAACAGAAAGTCTCCTGTGTTTTCTCCAACGATAATTCTGGTGAAGTTATTTTTTTCAGTTAATTTAATTTATTTTCAAATGGGAGACTCTGTTTTCAGGCCACATGTGTACACATAACTCACTTGTATTCAAATATATACATTCGAATTGGGCCACTCATGCCAAGATACCTCTATTATATAATGTGTCTTATGATATTACCTTACAGCTATTCACTTCCTCCAATAGTCTGATGGATTTTTTATTATTCCAAATTAACTCAGCTAGAACTATTTCCCATAATTCCTTTCCTAGCATAGTTCCAAGATATATATTTTTCAAGATTTAGAAGGCAGACATAAATCAACAGCTATATTATTTTTACACACAGATGATTAAGAAAATGTAGCAAGCACGATTGTAGTTCACGTGTATTCTTTTATCTACTGGCTCACTTTGTTGATGAGGGACACCAGCAGAGATTTCAGCTCTTCCAACTTACTTACTTACTTACTTACTTACTTACTTACTTACTTACTTAGAAGTCTTCTTTAGCTTCTAAGATTTTTTAATTAGGTGCATGCTTGGCTCTGGAATGAGAGATGTTCCTGTAGAACGCCACTAGCCTTGAAGTCAGAAGCTTGAGGATGGTGAAATATTGATATAAGTTCTAGTCTGTTTTCATGGGTTACAGATTGATCTTTTAAGGTCTAGTTTGTTATTTCTGTTTCACATCCATCTTAGCTCCATGAATGACTGTAAACTTTAGCCTCTAACACCCTAAATTCAAATACAATAGTCTTACATACATTATGGAGACTACCCTATTAACACATACTCAAGCTGAAAAAGCAAAATCTTAGACTGATTGGAGCCAGGTTTATTTGGGAAATTCAATATATGCATTAGATAATTCTGTCTTCACTTTCTCAGAATATAAAGATTGTCAGTTCACACCATTAAAAATTTAAAGTATATAATTATCGGATTGCCCTAACACTGTGACTAGATTAGTTACCATTTGCAAATGAGAGTGGAGAACTTAATGTAATTCTGTACTATTGGACGCATTTCACCTACAGAAAACTATTATTAGCTATTTACACGTTGTTTTATATTTATTGTGCTAAAAAGAGACAAGTTATGCTCAGAATGAGAGTAAATGCCTCTTTGAACAAGGAAATCATCTTTGTGGCAGATTCACAATGGTTCAGTGTAAATTATATGAGCTCATGTTCAGTTTCCTCCCTTCTATCTTTTTGAATGTGCAGCAATAATATCAGATCAAAGAATATTCTGAGCATTTTGAGACATTGATAGCAACAGTGGTCTACTTTTTAAATTGATATGTGGTTACCATTAAAACCTATTTTTTCCCATAGAAATAACATGAGTCATAAGCTTTTTAAACTTATTTTTTAATTTTAGAGTTGTAGGATACAAGTGAGGATTTGATATGTAAGTAGGCTGCGTGGAGGTGATTTGGATTTCTAGCCTGCACTCTCTTCCCTTGATTGTGGACCAAGTACCCTTTGTGTTGCCCTGTGCTCCTCTCTCTCTCTTTCTCCCTCCCCTCCTTAGCAGTGCCCAGTGTCTGCCGATGCCAGTCTTGTGCTAGTGTGACTAGCGTTCAGGGCCCGCTTAGGAGTGAGAACTTATAGTATTCAGTTCTTTGTTTCTGTGATAGTTCACTTAATGTGATAGTCTCCAACTGCATGCAAGTTGCTGTGAAGGCTATGATTTTGTACTTTTTTTTATGGCTGTATAGTATTCCATCATGTATATATACCACATTTTCTTTATCCAGTTCACCTCTGATGGGCATCTGGATTGGTTCCATGTTTTTGCAGTTGTAAATAGTGTAGCAAGAAACATGCATGTGCATCTGTTTTTTTGGTAGAGCTATTTATTTTCCTCTGTATATATTCCCAGGAGAGAGGTTGCTGGATATATGGAAGCTCAATTTTTAATTATTTTAGAAATCACCACACTGCTTTTCATAGAGGTTGAAGTAGCTTACTTTCCCACCAACAATGTAAAAATGTTCCCTTTTTTTCACAGCTGCGCCAGCACCTGTTGCTTTTTGACTTATTATTGGTAGTCACCTTTACTGGTGTTGGCTAGTATCTTATTGAAGTTTTGATTTGTATTTCTCTAATGATTAATGAGGCTGGGCTTTTTATCATATGTTTGTTAGCAGCTTGTATGTCTTCTTTTGACAAGGGTCTCTCATGTCCACCTTTTATTGAGGAGATTTTTTTCCCCCCTTCCAGTTTGTTTGATTTCCTTGTAAATCCTGGATATTATGCCTTTGTCAGACGCTTAGGTTTCTTATAACTGATTCGATTTGCTGGATTGTTATTGGTTTGTTTAGAGTTTCAACTTCCTCTTGTTTCAATCTTGAGAGATTTTGCGGTGCCAGGAAAATTTCCATTTCTTCTAGGTTTTAGTTTACTTACATACAGATGTTCATAGTAAGCTCTGATAATATTTTGAATTACTTCTGGTTCTGTTGTGACAGTGTCTTTTTCATTTCTAATTGTGGTGGTTTCTTTTACTTTCTTTCTTTCTTTCTTTTTTTTTTTTTTTTCAGGCAGTCTGGCTAGGAGTCTTTTTTTGTCTTTTTGAAGAACCAGGACCAGTTTTTTGTCTTGTTGATACTTTCTAAGTATTTTTTGTCTTCCATATCCTGTAGTTTGTGACTTTATTTTAGTAAGCTGAATTTTCATGCTGAAGTTAGGACTTAATGGTTCTTTCCTCTCCAATTCTGTTAGGTGAGATGCTAGTCTGTTTACTTGCAATCTCTCTATTTTCTTGATATGTGCATGCAGTGCTATTAATGCCCTTCTCTTCACTGTTCTTATGGCATCTCAGACATGTTGATAAGATGTGTCTTTGCTTTCATTTGTTTCCAGAAATCTTTTTATTTCTGTCTTCATTTCTATGTTGATCCAAAAATCTGTCAGCAGCATGTTGTCTAGTGTCCATGTCTTTGTATGTTTGAGGAAGAATCCTGTTAGTGATGATATTTATTTTTATTTCACTCTAATCTGAGAAGATGCTTGGAATTATTTCAATTTTTTAAAACTTGTTCAGCCTTGATATATGCCCGAGAATAAACAATCTTGGAGTATGTTCCATGTATTTATGAGTATTCTCTGAATGTATACACTGTAGTTGTGGGGTAGAGTTTTCTTTAGATGTTTATTAGGTCTATTTTACTGAGTGTCAAGTTAGGTCCATTTTACTGTGACGAATTAAAGTTCTAGATCTTCTTTTTTGTAATTTTTTTGCCTCGATGAGATGTCTAGGGCTGTTAACAGGGTATTGGAGGCTCCAAATATGATTGTGAGGGTGTCCATGTCCTCTCTTAGTTTATGTAGCAATTGTAAAACACAACTGTACATCTCTGCTTATCTTTGTCTCATAAGCACAGCCTTTGAAGATAAACTATAGTAAGCAGTTGATAGAGCTCCTCTAAGACTTACTTATTGCCTTTCTTTTCAAGTTCATTGTCTTCTGTGACAAAAATTTTCTGTTTGAAACCTTTCTTTTATCTCCATTTCTTAGAAACATAGCTTTGTAATGGTAATAAAATCTCATAGTATTTCTGCTCTATATGCCACATCAGTGAAGTTTACCTTTTCCAAGTACATTTCTCTTCATTTTACCAAATACATGTTGGCTTATCTATATGTGATGTGCCATATATTACATACATATATATACACATATGTATTCACACACTCACACATATATGTATATATATGTTCAAAACCATTTGGTTCTTGACCATCAATTCTACTTTCATTTGTCTCCAAAGTCAGAATAATGTTTCCTATAGCAGCTTTGTTTGTAAATGACAAAATTATAAAAGAATAAAAACCATCCATGGCAGAAAATTTTATAAATGTGTTGTTCAATATTAACATATTGGGCTACTATTTAGTCATGAAATAATTAAACCAAATCTAAGACCTGAATTGGTAAATATCACAAATCTAAAATCACAAATAGAAGGTTGAATGTAAAATCAAGTTGTGGAAGAATACACTTAGTAAGATTTTATCTATATAAGAAAATATCTAGATCTTTTGGTTGAAAAATGAAATCAAAGTAAAAAAGTGACAAGGAAAAACAAAAACAAAAAACAGAATAGGAAGTACCTTTTTAATGAATGGTTAGCCTAAATTTAAAGATGGGCACACAGTAATTACAAAGACTTGGTATGATTCTATTTCTTAATTGATTTGGAAATAGACACATTCATTTCTTACTTTTATACCACACATAAATGTTACACATATTATTTCCTATATTTGATTTACTTCATAATACTATTAAAATAATATGCTATATCATAACTTTTAATGGGTAGAAATTTTACAGTTTAGCAATATTTAGGAATTTTTAGAAATATGAACAACGTTAATGTAGAAGTAAATTAATTCATTTTGGAGTATAATTTGGAATGTTTAGTTAAGGTGAAACTGTGCAATCACATCTCAGAATCTTCTTTCCCATGCTTATGAAACTATTCATATTAATCAATCTAAACACTGCCATGCTCTTTTCTAAACAATGTGTCAGAGAACCATATATTTTGAATATATTGAAAAGTCAAAGTTGGCTTCTATCTATAACCTGACTCTGTTTCTAGCTGGGGTAAATTGCTGTTGAGGTGATTTTAAATCAATCTTTCTTCTTCCTTTTCTTTTTCTACCTTCTCTGTTTTCTGCTTAAAACGTATATTCCATGTGAGCAAGATCTTATTATTTATGTGGTGCTACAAGTTCATCAAATTGCTAGTGACATATACAAAATCATGGGAGGCTTATAAGGCTTCTGGCTACCCATGTGGGAAAAAATTAAAATCTATTTGATTAAGGAAAGTAGAGTTATTATATTTACATCTTTGAAATTTTGTTTGAAAATGTTGAGTCACATCAACATTCCCAGATGTTTCATTTTTCTGTTTGCAAATGTCAGTTATTATAGATCTTATCAAATAGTACATTTTGTGTGAAGGTCATTTTTTTGTTAACATACATGAAATTATATGAAAATAAGACCTCAAAGATATGTTTCTTAGGCTGCCAAGAAATCTGCCAAAAGCATCTGCCAAGACAATGAATAGTCAGTTATTCTATGTTTGAAAATTATGCTTCTGGAAGTTAACACCAGCCTCACTACACAAATCTTGTGCTGAGGAAAGTGAACTAGGCATTTCAAATTGTTTGATTTTTATTTTGGCATATTACTGAAATGTGAAGGACTGAATTTTTTTTAAGTAAAAAAATTTTTAATTTTGAAAATAAATGTTAAATATACAACTTATACAGCTTAAAAAATGTAATAGGGTATAATTGAACATTCAATTACTGTGAGCAGAGTAGTGCTTGAAAAAACATTTGGAGACTCAAAATTTAGAGAAGAATGGAGACTGTTATCCACGTAATTAATAAAAACCAAATCGTTTCTCTTAAAAACCAGGAATTTATAATCTATCTACATTGATTAAAGCCACTAAATAAACGCTCAACTGTCCATTTCACTTTGCCTGTGTAGTTAGAACCTAAGAATAGGTCATGTCATTTGGCTAAGAAGAATTGAATTTGATAGAGGACAGGGAATGGGGTCACTATATAGTAAATTGCCTCTTCAAGAGCAATTATCTCTTCATGACATAAATCCCAAACAATTCTAGCTGTCTTTGGTTTTCTTCTATATACCTCTTTGTTTCTTTGTCTTCTTGACAACGAGTATTTTATTTGCATGTATCAAAATCCCCTTCTGTTCAATCTCGGTAAGTATTTTCACTGAAAACTGATGGATTTTCTCTAGTGGACGCTGAATAGCTAGAGAAAAACCATTTTCTTAGGCAGTATCAATCTTCAAACCATAAAACTACTTGAAAAAATGAAGAATTAATTGTAGTAAATATAAACATACTTGAAAACTGATATTTTAAAATTATTTTTAGTAGTCACTTAAGAAACTTCCAGATGGAGAAAAGGTTCTACATTTTCAACTTCCTTTCACATATAACCCAGGCTCATCGCTAACCCAATGACAAACACACGCACAAATGAAGCAAACCAATACACCATTGCAGAAATGCTATGCTTCAATATAATTATATAGGACAAATTCTAATTTCTTTTACTGATTATTTTTAATTACAATAAATATCCATTTTCCATAAAAATAGATCTTCTTGAGCTGTAACCACTTGAAAATTATATTTTGATTTTGATTACAAATACAGAACCTTTGCAAAGAGAAACTTTCATGTACCACCTAATATCAGTTTTGGAAAAATAATCATAATTTGAATGATTTATTTTTACTAGTTAAACTGCACAGCTATTATTACATTGACATGAGGACAAAATTAAAGCCAAGTGGAAAATAATATCAGATTATTTTAAATTATATATAAGCCAGGCTCGGTGGCTCAGCCTGTAATCCCGCGCCTTTGGGAGGCTGAGGTGAGTGGATTGCCTGAGCCCGTGGGTTCGAGACCCGCCTGGGCAGCGAGACCTCATCTCTACAATAAATAAAAAAATCAGCTGGGCGTGGTAGTGCATGCCTGTAATTCCAGCTCCATGGAAGGCTGAGGCGGAAGGATCGCCGGAGCCCAGCAGGTCGAGGCTGCGGTGGCCGGGAGCGGCCACTGCACTCCAGTCTGGGCGACAGAGTGAGACTCCAACTCAAAAAAAAAAAAAAAAAATTATATATAATTATAAGTATATAAAATGTCCCCTATGCTAACCTTCTAAAAATCATTTAATCTCAAAGCACTCAATACAGTCATTAATAATTTGTAACCAGTAAAAATAATGTCACATCCTATTAAAACTGTTAGCATTTTGAAAATATACAGACATTTATTTTAAAAATTATCATTATAACAGATGTTATTCATCCTCATCCATGAATATTCTGAGGCCTCTACCATTTTTAAGCACATGGCCTTTTGATGTGTTTTCAATCCTAACAGCCAGAACCTATATCTCTTTGACTCTTGCCCTAGTGGCCCAGGCTTCATTGTGCCTCCATGTACTAAGAATATTAAGTAACAGGAAATCCATGTATTCCAATAAGTATCCTTTAAACAATGACTGATAGTTAATGGGGTATAAATACTCCTGCTTTTTTTCTGATTAGTATAATTTATCTTCAAAATTCTGAGGCAGAAATAAACCAAAGTGATTACCCGTGGTACTTTACTTGATATTATGCCTTTTCTTGAGCTTCTTAGCTTCCAAGTCTGACTTCCTCACTCTTATAGTATCCCGCCCACCTTCTGGAATATTTTCTATGCCCTTTCATTTAAATTCTTGATTCGGTATTTGCTTCTAGAGAACTCAAATTGAAACATCTGGTTTTAGAAGTGGTTTCAGGTAGCAGACTCTTGGAATGGTAGTCTGGAGACGAGTTCTGTCTGGACCATGGTGATCATAGTAAGTAGAGTATTGATGACACAAGCTACACTATGGCATTATAGCGGCTGAGACTGTATGCAGATAATTTGAAAGTGATTCATGTTGAGAAGAATTTTCTGACTTGTAAAAAATCTCTAGCATTAGATAGATATGGAGAAAATAGCAATGTAAAAGATCATGCTGTTAGTTGGTTTTGCTAAGTTCTATAGGTGCCCTGAAAAAATACCCAAGCAATTAAGTTAGCTATTTACTAACTCAGGAAGGGTAAGCCTTTCAGAGTGTCTCCATGGAACCAAAGATCTTTATCTCCAAAACTTGGAGCCCTTGATCATAGAGAAGCAAAACTGGAACAAAAGTCTAATCTTGATGCTTCAGCAAATTACCGATACCTAATTCAGAGCTCTGTAAACCAGGAATTGCATTAAAAGATGTTGTTTTTAAACTGGACTCCTTTTTGGTAGCATAGATAAAACCCTAAAATGGGGAGACTGAGTGGCAGCATTTAATCATTAGCTATATGACAGATATAATTACCATAACAGAATCTGCAACAGATCAAGTGGAAATTTTAGTACATGACCCACAGAGACTTAGGACAATGGCCAATTGATCATAGAGTTCCTTGGGAAAATATTTATTAATAGCCAACAATGTCAATTGATATGTTTGATTTTAAAAAGATAATAATTAGAAAGGCTAAAGATAGCTGCTCCAATGGAAAATCTCAATCTATCACATATTACCATATCTGAGACATTCCTCACACCAGAGATAATCTTTTGAAAGGAGACTAATATCTCTTGAAGGATCATGCCATGACACAGAAAGCATATGCAATAATAATCCCTCTAGTCCTTCTTTAAGAAGATGTGTGATTATTCACCTAAGTAATTGTATACTGTAGAGAAAGAAATATGCATATTTTATAATATATTTGGCATTGTCTTCCAGTTATATTGATACCATGGATTGTCATTTATGTGGAAGTATACAAAGTTCTGATAATAAATAAATGAACGGCCAAAGTTTATGTCTAATTTGTTCCAGAACTTCCAAGGTAGCTATTTAGCAGTTCCTCGCTATATATTCAAAAGGGATATACATATTACCTAGAAAATTTTAATTAATTGCTTGAATTGTGGAATAAATTGTGGAAATTGCCACTACTGTCCAAAATTGTAAATAAAAATCAGTGCCATATATTGAGAAGATAGACAGGGGTAAAAACTATTCTAAAAGTCTTAAATACAAATTATCGGTTATGCCTATCATGTCTCCATTTATTTCACATTCTAGCCCCAGAAGAAACACAAATCATGGTAGATGATGGTACACTTTTGCAAATGTAATCAATACAATCTCTGCTCTGATATATTACATGTTATTATGGTATTATTTTCAAAACACATGAAGACAAAAATATTCACTCAGATGGGCAGCATTACAAATTTAAGGCCTTGCTCCAGGGCTATACTTACTCTAATTCCCTCTACTACAACATATTCCAAAGGAACCTAAAAAATGTGTGTATTCCACATAAATATATTGGTAATATTATGTTAATTAGACCTGAAGAGCAGAAAGTGATAAAATTCTAGATGTTCATGTAAGATATATAAAGTCCAGAGGGAGGAAAATAAAATTTACAAAGAATTAGGGATTTTGATAAAGTACAAACTTTTAATATTCCAGATGACAAGAGCTTGAAAAACAGTATTTGTATATTACAGTTCCTACCACTATCGTTTTGTGCTTTGTAGGCCTTAGGATTTAGGCCTGATTTTTAAGAGTACTGCTCTGAATGATTATTGTATAATTTGAATGCTGTTTGTTGTGAGTGCATATAACCACATTTTCTATGTGGGCCATGAGACCTAATATTCAGTTGTATTGCTAAAGATATTGGTGTTAGATTACATGCCATTTGAAAACATTGAAAGCATCAATGGGGAGTTGTAGTATAGAAACCTGAATTCAAAAACAAGACTCTGCTGTCTACAACAGACAATTATAAATCATTTCCAAAGTGTGGGTTGGCACATCAGCTATCTACCATGTAATAGTAATGGTCAATATGAGAAAAAGACTATTAGGTTTTAAGAACAAAGAAAGTTATATAAATAGATAGCCAGTGCCTCAGTTCATAAACATTATTTTAAACTAATGTTGTTCCCTTAGCTTAAATCCATATATTAATGACATTTCCTTAGAATCTGCTGATGGAACAAAAAAGCCTCCTTGTTTGTGTATAGTTTGGCTCAGTATGTTTTTATGAGTTGAAGATGACTGTTGCCAGAAAACAACACCATCAAATGAAAGACAGGGTGAGTGAAAGTCTTTAAAAGACAGAGGTGTTATGAAATGTCATGAACCCCAAGGTAATCATATTTGGGATCAATATATTTTCAATGTATTATTTACTTCTGTCAAATGGTAATTTCTTAGAGCCATGGTGAATGATGAATGTAATAAAGATTTATTTTTTTCTTTAAAAATAAAAAGAGGTGAGTAGACATTTTCTTTTTCTTTTCTTTTTTTTTTCTTTTTTCTTTTTTTGAGTCTCACTCTGTCACCCAGACTGGAGTGCAGTGGCCACTCCCGGCCACCGCAGCCTCGACCTGCTGGGCTCCGACGATCCTTCCACCTCAACCTTCCGAGTAACTGGAACTACAGGCACGTGCTACCACGCCTGGCTAGTTTTTGATTTATTGTAGAGATGAGGTCTCGCCAAGTTGCCCAGGCGGGTCTCGAACCCGCGGGCTCAGGCAATCCACTCACCTCAGGCTCCCAAAGGCGCAGGATTACAGGCTGAGCCACCGAGCCCGGCTGACATTTTCCCAATGACAAAATTTTAGGAGGTGCACCAGGCCATTTACTGTAAAGAGAGAAATAGTCCAAGATAAGAATAATGTGAACTCCTAGACAATGGCTGTTGGCTTAGCTTGTTGGTTGTGGGAATAACTGTGCTGGATAGAGCAATACTAGAAGAAAAGGATATGGAGGTTTGGGTAAAAGTCATGTGGATGGAACAGTGGAAGTAGAACTAAGCTGTGAGTAATGTTGAATCCCAAGTTAATGAATAAACTAGATTATCCAGTGCCAAAGAAATGCTTAACACAAGAGGTCAAAAATATTTATCATGTACATATCAATCAGTCTGAGTACTCAGTGACTGAGCAATAAATAGGTGCATAAATTGAGTATATGGAGGACTCCGAGTGGCTCCAACAACATAGTCTTCTTTTCACCAAGGCTGATCTGACTCTTGGAATTACTGAAAATCTAAACCGTGAGGTGTAGGATCCAACTTTGTATCTTAACACATGCCTCAAACAAATCCACCAGAAATTGTGTCAAGGTGTAACTTTAAAATTTTTAAAACTTTTAAAGGATAGTGATTCATTCTGTACAGGACTAAAATGTATTTATAAAATATCTGGCCATATTAGTCAATGAAAGCACAGACACAAAACAACTGGTTCCTCTTAATAATTTCTTATAACCTAACTAGAGAGAAAGTATCCACTTTGCAAACCACAAATGAAGTTGGTTGAATGCAACTGAAGTAAGTGCTCTTTGATATATTTTCTAGAAATCCCTGAGTTACATTTATGTAAGACTAAACCACTTGTATTCCCTTATCTATTTAAAAATTTTCTATAATTTTCTCATAAAGGTAGACAAAATAACTCAAACTATGACTCTCAAGAAGTTGAACATAATTACTATACCACTAGTATTATTGAAAAACCCCCATGATGCCTTCTTTCTTCCTATGTTTTATCTTATATGATTGTATTGAGGATTGATTCACCTGCAATGAACTGCATTATAACAAAGTGTACAACTTGATGAGTTTTGAGAGTTGTACAAACCTGTAAAACCAGATGATAGTCAAGATACAGAGGATTTCAATCACTCCAAAAGCTCCCTCATATTGCTTTGAAGCCTATATTGCTCTCTGGTGCTGGTTCATGTGAACATTGATCTGCTTCCTGTCACCATAATTAATTTTCCCATTTATCCAAATGCAATCATATGGCATGCGATCTTTTGTGACTGGCTTCTTTCTTTCAACATGATTTTGTGATTCATCCGTTTTGATTGGTGTATAGTAGTCATCCCTGTTTAGCACATACAGTCCTGTGAATGCTGGATCCTTCCTTCTATAACGGGCGATACCTTATGTAACTGTAATAGGATATCTAGTTTTCTTAATCACAAAATTTTAAAAAACTCGTTTAAGTTTTAGCAAAATAATACTTGCTTTTTGAATATTTCCATTAGAAACACAAAAAGGAAGGTAAACCATATAAAGGGAGAAAATATTGCAGTTTAACATAGAACTCAATAATAAGTCCAACAAGCCAATGATGGTAAAAAGTAAAATGGTACTAAAATTTTGGAGAAGTTGACCAGTTTCTTAAAATGTTGGTAAGCACTTACCATAAAACCCCCAAATCTCACTTCTAGGTATTTAGCAAAGAGAAATAAAAATATATTCCAATAGACTACATACCATATTGTTTTTACCATTTTTTGCATGAATTCATATATGTATGTACAGTTCTATGCAATTCTGTCCCACATAAAAGTTTGTGCAACCACCAACTAAATCAGGATACAGAATTATTCTACTACCACAAAGAAATCCCTGATTCTACCTCCTTTACATTCTCACCCCTCCCACACATCATCCCTGTCACTTGGCAACCGTTATTTTGTTCTCCTTCTCCGTAATTTTGTCATTTTAAGAATGTTACATAAATGAAATCATAGTGTATGCAATCTTTTGAGTTTGACTTTGCTTCCCCACAGAACCTAATGCCCTTAAAATCCATACTAGCATTGCAGTTATCAACAGTCCATTCCCTTTTGCTATTGACTAGTGCCCCCATAGGATGAATATAGTATATTTTGTTTACTGTTTACCTATTGGTGGCTATTTGTGTTATTTGAAAATGTTGTCATTATGATTAAAGTTATCATGAATATGCATGTACAAGTATTTGATTGGAATACTTTCATTTATCTTTTTAAGTATCTAGCAGTGGAGTTTCTGGGTTTTATGGTGAACATTTACTAACATTTTAAGAAACTGGTAAACTTTTCCAAAATTGTGGTACCATTTTTCTTTCTACCATCATTGGCTTGTTGGACTTTTTATTATTGAGCTCTATATTGAATTTCAATATTTTCGCCCTTTATATGACTTGCCTTTTTATTTTGTTAATGGAAACATTCAAAATGCAAATGTTTTTTTCATTTTGATAAGGCTTAAACTGTCCATCTTTCTTAATTTTATGGTCAACTCTATTTATGACCAATATAAGAAATCCAAGAATTGGAAAAACTTATGTTTTCTTCTAGAAGATTTTAGTGTCAACTTTCATACTTAAGGTAATAACAACATTGGAAAAAAGAAGTATGATGTAATTAAAGTTTTTTCTCTCTTAGCACCTTTTTTTAGAAAGACTTTCCTTCTTACAGTGAATTATGTGGCAACTTTGTTAAAAAGCACGTGTAAGGGTCTATTCCTGGAACCTCACATCAGTTTCATTTGATCTATATATCTTGTTTCAGCAATTCTACATTTTAAAATATTTGTTCATTTACATAAATCTTGAGTTAGGTAAAGTACTTCAATTTCATTTTACTGTCTTAAATTTGACTTTGCAGTTATACTTTCATATAAGCTCTGGAATCAACTTGCCAGTTACAATCAAAATGCCTATTGGTATTCCATGGAGTTGATCTAAATGTATTATTAAATTTTTATAAAATTGAAATCTTAGTTATATTGAAAACTATAGATAGCTTCTTCTCAATTATTGAAATCTTTAATGTATTTCAGCATTCTACAGTTTTCAGTGTGTATGACTGTGTATGTATAATTTTTTTAAATCTTTGCTAGATGAAGGAATTCCATTCTATTCCTAGTTCTGTGTGAGTTATCATAAGTGTGTATTGAATTTTCTTAAATCTTTTTTCACACCTTTAGAGATGCTAATGTGACTTAGTTCTCTCTTTATCTATGAATAGACTGCATTATGTGATGTAAGTTTTGCAGGCAAAATCAACTCTGCATTGCTGGGATTAACCTCTTTCATTATATATCTATTTTCCATGAGTTAAATTTTGTTAAATGTTATACATTTGCAGTCTTGAGGGATATTGGTTTATTAAATTTTGTCTTGTTTTATCTTTCTTGCCATGTCTGTTTCTTATATGACTATGGATGAAATATTTCCTGGAGATTATTTCTTTGACCCACATTTTATTTCAAAATATAAGAAATAATTTCCAAATATTTGAGATGTCTCTAGATTATTTATTATTGATTTGCTTTTACATTATGCACTACATACCACACTATACATACAACACTAAATATATTATTTTATGTTAGTCTCTTTCTTTTTGACCTACCATATGGTTTATTCTTGATCAGTGTACTATGTGCACCAATAAGAGTTTTATTTCTCTGTTGTTTATAAATATAGTTTAGGCCAAGACAGTTGATAGTGTGTTCAAATAATCTATATTTTATAACTATTTGACTAGTTGTGCTTTTAATTGCTGAAGAGGACTGTCAAAATATCCACCATGATCTTGCACTTATTTATTTCTCCCATTGGTTCAGCCAGTTTTTGCCATTTGTAACAATTATGCTTATTATATGCATATAAACATATGATACTCAAGTATTATTGCTGAGGAATGATTATTTTATCATTGAGAAATTATTCTTATTGTTTTATTACATTTTGTCTTCAGTTTTATTCCCGCTGATTCTACTATAGCCACTCCAGCCTTCCAATATTTATGGTTTATATTGTATAAATTTTTCCATTTATTATTTTCAACCTATTTATATCAGTATAATTAAAATAAATTTCTTGTGGCTAGTATATAATTGGGTCCTATGTTTTAATCTAGCATTCTATCTTCATTTTAATTGCAGAGTTTAGTTCATTAACATTGAATTCAGTTGTTGATATGACTGCATTTATATCAACTATTTATTATATGTCTACTATTGTTCCTTCTGTTTCACATTAACTGGCATTTTTATTATGCAAAAATATTCCAATTCTGTTACTATATTGACATTTTAGTATACATCTTTGTATGCTGTGTAATTGCTCTAGAAGGTATGATATTTTCCTTAAATTTCCACAGCCTATTAAGAGCTATATCACATCAAACAGAACAATTGCTATACAAGTCCTGCTCCCACCATCCTCTGCACTCTAAATGTTATAGACACCGTAGTCTACATATATTCTCACAATGACATTTCATAATGTTTGCTTTGGACAATCATATGTATTTTTAAAAATTAAGGTAAACATAAGATTTCATTTTTTCCCATCTGTTTACAATTTTCATTCAATCCTAAAGATTGAGTTTTCTTCTGGCTCCATTACTCTTTGGGCTTGAAAAGCTTCTTTTGGTATTTCTTGTACTTCTTTATGAAAACAACCTATTAACATATTTTCATTACCTTTCTTTGACCTTACCTTGAAGTCTATTTTTGCTAGATACAGAAAAACTGTAGACTTTTTCTTCTTTTAGCACCTTAAAGATATTGATCCATAGACTTCTGAATTCCATTATATCTAATCAGATATTTATCATGTTTTCATCTTTCTCTGGTTTCTGTTGAGAACTTTTTTATCTTCAGTTTTCAGAAGTTGGCTTTGATGTGTCTAAGTGATGTCCTCGTCAATTTTTTTCTGTTGAGCTTTGCTGAACTCTTGCATGTTTAAAACTATGTCTTTCAAAATATGAGGGGAGTTGTTATCCTTTATTCTATCACTTACGTACTTTTTTCTCTCTCTCAAAGTAGAAAATGTAATGGGTAACCCAAAAACTGGTTTTAAAAGTACCAAAATTGAAACCAAGAGACAAAAAGAATGTTGGAAGATAATGACAAGGATAAAAGACACATGGGAGGAAAAAAAAAAAAACACTAAAATAAAAGTAACTGGATGTCAGGTGTGATGGCTCATGCCTGTAATCCCAGCACTTTGAGAGCCTGAGGCAGAAGGACCATTTGAGACCATGACTTTGAGACCAGACTGAGTCTCTCTTTTTTTTTTGAGTTGGAGTCTCACTCTGTCACCCAGACTGGAGTGTAGTGGCCACTCCCGGCCACCGCAGCCTCCACCTTCTGGGCTCCGGCGATCCTTCCGCCTCAGCCTTCCAAGTAGCCGGAATTACAGGCATGTGCTACCACACCCAGCTGATTTTTATTTATTTATTGTAGAGATGAGGTCTCGTCATGTTGCCCAGGCGAGTCTCGAACCCACGGGCTCAGGCAATCCACTCACCTCAGCCTCCCAAGGTGCGGGATTACAGGCTGAGCCACCGAGCCCGGCTGAGTCTCTTTTTAAAAAAGAATCCAAGAAGAATGGGGTAAAGACATTGTAGAATAAGGAATACGAAAAAGATAACTGATGTTGATTTCCCAAACAGATGAAATAAACCAGCCTGTAGATTCACAAAATTCTTCAAACGCAAAATTATATGCAATGAAAGCAACACATAGCATAAATTCAAACTACAGGAACCACAAGCAGAAAAAAATTTTTTTGAGAACAGCTAGTGAAAAAGTAAACGTTTTCTATGAGTGGTCAAAACTAAAAATGTTAATTGAGTTATCAATAGAATTGGAGGAATTCGGGGGAAAAAAATGAAATGATGAAATGTGTCTTCAAAATACTGAAAGAAAACAAGTAACAATTTAGATTTCTATATCTAGTAAAAATATCTTTACAAAATAAAAGTAAAATGATGCTTTCACAAAAATCAAAACTGAGGCATTTGTTATCAACTTTTCTGCACTAACTGTGGTGAATTTTTTTTTTTTTTCTGAGAGGTATATGAAAGAAAACAGAGAATTAAAGAAGCATTAAAGAGCAATGCTAATGGAAAACATAAGGGTTAAAGTAAATGACCATTGAACACACACAATAATAATAGTAACATATTTATAGCTTTCCAAATATATCTTATATCAAAAAAATCCAAATATATCAGTATGGATTGTTACAATAAAATGCCATAAGTTCAATGACTTGTAAACAACCAAAGGTTATTTCTTACAGTTCTAGAGGTTGGAAAACCAGCATCGGAGTGCCAGCATGGTCTCATTCTGGGTGAGGGCCATATCCAGGTTGCAGAATGTCCATTTTTCAGTTGTATCCTCACATGACAGAAAAAGGGCAGGAGAACTCTCTTGGGAACACTTTTTTATAAGGACACTAATATAATTCACGAAGGTTCTATCCTCATGGCCTAATTAGTTCCCGAAGACTCCATCTCCTAGTGTCATTATCTTGAGGATTACAATTTCAGCATATGATTTGACTAGGACACAAACATTCAGTTTATAATAATACATACAGAATTAAAATTCACGATAAGTGTGAGAATGGGATAAATGAAGTTAAAGTGCACTCAGTGGAGGTGATACAAGTACCAGTTTTTGTATGAGTATTTAGTCAAATATAGATATTTTACTTTCTAAGACAGCACTGTCCAATAGACATTTCTGATGAAAAATGTTCTATATAAAGAATAGACATTGGCTACATAAGACTCTTGAATACTTGAAGTATAACTAGTGGATTGAGGACATTAATGTCTAACATTTGCTTAAGTTTTATATTTTTATTTATTTTTAAATTGTAGAACTTTTTAAATTTACAGAAAAATTGCAAAGATAGCATGGAGAGTTTCCACATACCCACAATTCTCCTTATTATTAATATCCTATGCTAGTATGGGTTATTTGTTACAATTCATAATTCATTACTGATACATTATTGTTAACTAAAATTCATCACTTTTTCAGATTTCCTTAGTTTTTATCTAATTTTCCATTTTATGTTTCATAATCCCTTCCAAGATACCAATCTATACTTATTGGTGCTCCTTCAGGTTAAAGGTCTCTTTCTTTTTAATAATCATGACAGTGTTAAGAAATACTGGTCAGGTATTTTGTAGACTGTCTCTAACTTGGAATTTACCTCATGATTTTTTTTTCCTCATTATGAGGCTTGAGTTATAGATTTTCATTTATATCACATCATATCAAGAGCACATGCTATCAATTTAATTTTTTACTGTTAAATACCAGGAGTTCCCCCAAAAATGTATACACATTTAAGAGATGTTATCTATATATTACATTGATTTCATCATAATCAGAAGTGGAAAACACGTGAAACACATGCAAAACACGTGAAATTTGACTTGGATTAGATTGAATTTATAGATCATTTGAGAAGAATTATTATCCTAGAAATATGTCTTTCAGTCAATAATCATAATATATTGATCCATTTATTTAGTTCAATTTTAATTTCTTTCACCAATATTTAGCAGATTCTAGACTGAAAATCTTATACATCATTTGTCAGATTTATCCATTTTTTGTATTTTGATATTATCATAAATAACATTTAAAAATATAAATTTTCAATTTTTGTTTTTGATACATAAGAATGAAACTGAATTTGATACAGCTTTTTCTGTCTTTGGATACATGCAAAACCCATTTATCAGCTCTAATAGCTATTTTGTAGAGTGCATTAGGTTTTCAACATAGATAATCATGTTATTTGTGAATAAAACGTTTAACTTATTTCTTTATACTTGAGATGACTTTTATTGATTTTGGTCACCTTATTACACTTACTGGAAACTTTAATATAGTGATAAATAAAAAGGAGAGAAAAAAGTTCTCTATTATTGTTTTTTTTTCTGATCTAAACAATTTTTTTCCTCCTATTTTATGTCTACTTTGCTCCTGCTTTTCCATTTTGATAAGGTAAAGAATGAAGCCAGCTGAGAAAGCAGATTTGAGACCTTCCTTATTTTCTCATATAAGCATTTAATGCTGTAAATTTACTGGTAGATATACTTTTAGTGATATTCTTTAATATTTAATATGCTGTGTTTTGCTTTTCAGTAAGTATAGAATAATTATAATTCACTTTTTATTTCTTCTGTTACCTAAAAGCTATTTAGAAGTGTGTCATTAATTTTTTTTCCTCTTTTTTTTTTCTGACTCTGTCACCCAGAATGGAGTGCAATAGCACCATCTTAGTTCACCACAACCTCCAACTGTTGGGCTCCAGTGATCCTCCAGCCTCATTCCTCAAAGTAGCTGGGATTACAAGTGCACACCACCACATCCGTTTAATTTATTAAAAAAAAAAAATTTGCAGAGGAGAGTCTTACATGTTGCCCAGACTGGACCCAAACTCCTGGCCTCAAGTAATCCTCCAACCTTGATCTCACAATGTGCTGGGATTACAGGCATGAGCTACCATGCCGTGCCAAATTTTCAAATTGAATTTATCTTTCCATTATTGAGTTTTATTTTAATTTCATTGCAGTCAAATAAAAATTTTTGTATGTTAATTATTTCATTATATTGAAAATTACTATAATTTTGTTGAAATTATATTGAATTTATATACTTATGTGAAATATGAATATATACTAATATAAACTTTATAAATGAATTGAATATTAAAGTTATATTGAAATTCAAACTATGACTTATCTTTAGAAATATTTGTGTTCACTTGGAAACTATGTGGATTGCTCTCTTTTTGGATGAAGTTTTTTATATATGTCAGTTAGGTGAGGTCGTATGAGTCTGCCAACTAGTATTGTTCAAGTCTGCATATGCTTTTTGCTTTTCTATTTCTTCTATCAGCTATTGATATTAAATATAATAAACAGAAAAAATATTTTTCAATAAAATAATAGTTTAACTAGATTTAATTCTGTACATTTTTTAAATAAATTGTTATCGTGTGTAGTCATTGAATATTTGCACACCCAGGAGGTAGAATAATTTATTTCGAAGTATGGAGTTAGGACCCAGACAATCTGAAGTCAACACTAGCTCTGCCACTTACTGTGTGCAACCTTGGGATACATATCCATTTTTAAAACTTCATTTATTACAAAGTAATTTAAAAGTATCATTAATTCAAAAACTTTTGGGCATAGTAAAAGTGAATAGTTCTTCATATAAAGTATGCATTGTATAAATTTAATCTGATTATTTTTCTTTACAATACTATGTAAGGGTTTACTGTTTAATCATATCCAACATGGTTACAATGTCTTTTCAAACTCGAAATATATAGGAGATATCATTTGCACCTAGAATTCAAGTGATAAAACTTAAGTGCAATGAGATGAAATTACTTGCCTAAGGTTAGGTAGTTACTGAGGTAAGAAATTACTAATAAGCCGGGCTTGGTGGCTCAGCCTGTAATCCCGCGCCTTTGGGAGGCTGAGGTGAGTGGATTGCCTGAGCCCGCGGGTTCAAGACCCGCCTGGGCAGTGAGACCTCATCTCTACAATAAATAATAAAAAAAAGAATCAGCCGGGTGTGGTAGCACATGCCTGTAATTCCGGCTACTTGGAAGACTGAGGTGGAAGGATCGCCGGAGCCCAGCAGGTCGAGGCTTGCACTCCAGTCTGAGCGACAGAGTGAGACTCCAACTCAAAAAAAAAAGAAATTACTAATAAAACTCAGGCTGTCTAATAGTAGACTTATTTTAGCTGAAGCTTTTCAAGTTATACTTTTTAGTTAGGATAAAATTAGTATATATTTGTGTTTCACAAACTAACTAGATATAAATATAGAGATAAAAATGTTATTATATTAGCACTCACATTGTCACAGTGAACCAATATAGCCTTGCCAGTGATTAAATTTTTGAAATTCATTTTCATGTAGTTTAGAAAATACTTAGCACCCATATTTCTCCTATCTCACCAATATCAATCATTTCTTCATGAGGATCTCTAGGAAGTCCTCACTAGCACATCATACCATAAAACTCATCCAGGAACCTATTTCAATATGCAAATGATGCATAACATTTTCTGTCTGTTCCTTCTCATTATCTATGATGATGTATTTTGAGTATCAGTCAAATTACAAACAGTTATTGGAACAGGCAGATGAATACTTTTCTGTGATATCATGTCTGAAATGCATGCAGAATAAACTGATTCAAATGGAGGTTTTCTTAGTCATTATGGAGCAATTAAAAGGTGCCAGACAATTTGCTAGGTGTCCTAACATAATTTCATGGAAAAATGGTGACTAATATCTTTCGAGTGCCCAAAAGGGGCATTTATTAAGTAGTCTTTCAATTTCTCTATTTTTAAAAATATTGATCATGCTCTGTATCTCTTGAGTAAAAATAAATCAATTGAGGATGCATAGTTGTACATTGCTACTCATTTACAACTGCAGTATAAAAATCAGGGTTTCTGACATCTGTAAGTAACATCACCTTCACCAGCAATCAATGTACTGTGCCTTCACACAATGCATTGATAATAAAGAAAATATGCTTAAACCTGTTACAGGTTTAAGCACACAAAGGGATACCATTTGAATAATATAAATTCATATTTTCCCTAAAATATTGTCATCTACTTTTGATTCCAAATGTTTCATTCTGTTGAGTTCTAGTTTCTGTAAATTTTATTATTAATTGCTAATCCAAGTGTTACTATATTTTCTCCAAACCTAATTTGAATCTGTTTTTCAAATGAATCTAATTTGTCCTTGTTATTGGATTTCCTTTCCCAACAACTGTATTCTGCATTAATTTTAGCATCCTTTAATTTACTACTGAAAGCTATCACTACCTATAAAGTGTCTTAACCTTGAAATACTGCAGAATTTATTTTTCAAATGTGCTAATCGGTTATCATATTTAAGATTTTCTAGTTGATACTTAGCTTTCAGACAAACATGATACTCTCAGATATCAAGCATTTCTAATAGAGTGCTACCTCATTAATGGTTAGTCTCCCAGGGAGCAGTTTTATTGCATGAAAAAATCACATAAATTTATATTTATATTGCATGAAAAAAATCACATAAATTTATATTTTGGACAAATAACATAATCTAAACATTGCAAAAAGAATGGGGGACAAAATCACAGAATAGGTGATCTTACTGATGTTTTCAAAATGACCTTTGTTATTCTTATCTACAGTTTTGGGAGGAGATAGAGTTCATGAAAATTAAAAACAAAATGGGGCTAACAAAATTTAAAGAAAGCTGGAGGCTAAAATTCAGTGTGTGGAAAGTCTTTCATAATTCAATTACAGTCGTGCTTGAGAGAGGTGAACTCATGTGAGTCATTTTAAGTAGGATTCAGTGCACATCATGTTCTCAAAATTGCTCTATTAAAAGTGTGTAACAACTCCATGACTGCTACTGACAGAAGTTGTCTTTCATTACCAGTTTGTGAAGGCCTTTTGACAAAATGTGATCTGGGCGACTGTGACATCTCATTGATCCATTTCCAGGCTATCCCTAGTTGTTCTGCAACAGCTATAAATTGGTTTCCTTCTCATGTCTTCTAATAATCAGTCTAGGGAATTTTGAGGAAGTTTTGGGTCTGATTAAAATCTGACCTGTAATTTTGAGACTACTATAAACTACAAAGAAAATCTATTAACTTGAAAATAAATAAATCAATGATTGTTTATTTATGCATTCATGTGTTTTGAAAACATATATAGAAGTTATTAAAACTTTATGGAAATTAGTATTTCCCATAAATACCAATTTATTATTTATACATGACATTGAACTTTTGAAATAATAATTTTATGCCATAATTGTATTGATGTATTAATGGGAATAACAACATAATTATTATTAGGATGTGTTGTTTGAATATAATTATTAAATTATTGCTAAATATTAGCCATAATAAGTATGACAATAGAAATAGATTCACTGAGATAGCTAGAAATATAGTTGTTGAGTCTCTCAATAATAACTTTATTATCTTTAAGCTTAAATGTTACTCATAGTTTTGTTTTAATTGCTTCTAGCCATCCACATTTTGTCATCAGATGAATTCAATCTTTCGCTAAATAGATTTAAAAAGCATGTTTGAATTTGTATATTATACACACAAAAATATGGAAAAAATGATTTCAATAAAATGAGTTTTAACCAATATGAATTTTCCTGTTAATAGATTTTTTTCCCCCAAAGATTTGTTATTTATATCAACAGGGTCATTTCCAAATACACATAAATGTTGAAGAATTCCAACACTAATTGTAAAAAGCAATGGATTTTATTTTATTCAGGGAATAACATATTTTGGAAAGGAGACAGAAATAGAGGGAGAAATACTATAATTTTGTGATAATTATATTCTTATTTATCACCATAATGGCAGAACAACTCACTTATTTGCAACTTTATCAAAGGGGAGAGTTGAATGGGCTTACCATCCAGAACTGAGTCATCTGTACCTACAGTGATGTGTTATAATTTGAGAGTGATGTTTTTCGTAGTTCATAAAACCAACAATTAACTTGAAAGCAGTAAGTATAATTTGGCTGATTGGGCATAAGTGTCCAAAGCGTTAAATAATAGCACTTGAATCGTTACTTCCCCCCAATTTATTCTTCCAGTCTAAGACTTGAAACATTCTGCTCTAGGCTGGGTCTTATTTGTTACTCTTTCTGTAGTCAATACAAAACTGGTTAATATCCTACAGGAAAATATAATTATAGTTACTGGAGTTATCTTTTCTTCAGAATAGAAATCTCCTAATAAACACAAAACTTTACAGTTCCAGAGATCTAATCAAATAGTAAATCTGAAAGTCAAGCATGGGTAAAATCTCAAAAGAAACAAATAGTCCATGAGTAGACTTATTGAAAAATGCCTCCATTTGGCATTGAAAAGCTATCCAGTAAGTCTTTTTGAGTTTTGAGTTAGATAAATATTATTAGTACATTGAACCAACATTTACTGAATCAATTTGATACCAAGCATTAAATACAGTGCCAAGCATAGACTATATCTCTGCCTTTCATGCACTCATACAAGAGATGGATTGAAAATCTCATAAGTATATAGTTACAATATATGTTATTTTTTATTTCAGAATTATGTCCTAGGAGTTATGAAAGAGCATATAATGGAGCTACAAATTTCAGTTCAGTTTGCTTCAGTTCAGTTTAAGAAGTCAAATGCTAGGTGACCCCTACTATTAGTTTTCTAAAGGGGAAACAGGAGGCATCCCTCATAAGCAGGCCCTAAACATTGGGCATGTAAGCACCAGGATGGGAACGATAGAAACAACTGATACTGGACACTGCTAATGGGGGGGGGCAGGGAGGGGAGATTAGGGGCACACAAATACCTGCTGGGTATCATGTCCACTACCAGGGAAGAGAAGGCTTGCTAGAAGCCCAGACTTCACCTGCACACAATTTACTTGCGTAGCAAATCCTCACGTGCACCCCACAATTCAAATAAAATAAAATAGTAAAGTGAATAAAATAACATTTAAAAAGAAGAGATCAGTGCAGGCCAAAAGAAAAACCTGAGTTAAAAGTAGAAGGTCTGATGGGACTTGTCATATTCCACACAGTTTAGAATACCTGAAGCAATTTTTTTTATTATTTGTATAAGACTAAACATGTAGACAAGCATGGAATCATGGAGCACATACAGGCTTCTAAGAAGTTAATTGCTAGCCTATAGGAAATGGGAAAAGAAGCCATTTATATAGGACAGTGACTAAATCAGATTTATGTTTGTTAAAAAAGGCATTGACAGATATGTCAAGAATTGGCAGGAGAGTGAACAGACTGGATGGCTGAAGACCAGTGTCCTGTCATTATCATAATTTGCACTAGAGAAGGTACAGCCATAACACATTCTCAGTTGAATTGGAAAGAACCAGTGAAAGGAGACTTGTGTTAGAAAAGGAGTGAGAAAAATATAGGATGATTCCCAAGAAATTGTCTTGTTCAACTGATTGAGTGGCAGTGCTGTAAAATAAGATAGGAAATATATTAGGTTCAAGTGAAAAATATGTCTTAAGTTTTAGATGAAATGAATGTAAGATGCCTATGAGATTATCAAAGGGAAAATATCCAGCATCCATTAAAAATAGGAAAATAGAACCTAGGAAATGGGTCTGAAATATATTAATTATGGACCGTTAATATATTAGTGGCTCTTGAAGAGACCCAATGTGAATGATACAAAGTTTTAGAACTTGTATCCTTGAAGCCATGAATGGGATCTAAACAGCCACTCCATGTGTATAGAGAAAGAAGAGATAGTGTGCCTTGAAATTCAAAAGACTCAGACAAAGGGAAAAATATTAAAAAGCTCTTTTCTGGATTCAGCTTGTAGTCAGTGTAAAAATAAGCTATAACCATAATTAATTTCCAAAGATCTCCTCCTCCTTGTGCATGACCCAAGCAGTTGACAAATATTTGGTAAGCACTTTATACACAGCAGGTATTGCATATACTTCATGGCATGCAATATTGAGTTATAAAATTAAAAGCAGTGTAGCCCATACGTAAAATCATACAGGAAAAAGATAACTCTGGAATCTCATAACAACTTGTTTTACAAATTATACATATAACACTATTTATTACAAAAAATCAAGAGGGCTTCAAATGTTTAGAAAAGAAACAAATTAGAAAGATCAGATTACCTGGCTTGGTACCTGATACAAAGACCACATTTTATTAATTTTACTTAATGCTTTAACATCATCTCAATCCAGGAGTTGAAGCAAAAGTCCTTTTCTTGTTCAAACAATTAGAGTTCACCGTGTGTGAGGCATTGCCTTGTTTGCTTCATACAGTATTCACTAATTTCATCCTCACAAAGATCCTATGGAGCCGATAGCATCACTGTCCCTACTTTTGAGATAGAAAAACGGAAACTGTCTTGGAAAAAAGAAAAAAGTTATCTTTCTTATAATATAGAAATAAAGTTTTATATTACCTTATTTCCCTGATTAAGATTGATGATGGTTTCAGTGATAGTTCAGTTTAGGTTTAGGACCACATTCTTCATTAAAGTCCAAGCACATCCAAGGCATGTCTATTTTAATTCTCAGCCACTAGTTGCCTGATGCACAGTAGATGCAACTAGATGCTAATGGCTCCTGAGGGTACACATAAACACAAGCATTCTGAGCAGTGTCCAGGTATTCAGAATGCAGCAGGTAAACAGAAGCATGGGTCAATCAGGGACAGAACACATAAGTCAGGGTTGACCAGAATATGGAAACTAGACACACAGATGGAAAATAACATTTACTGAGCAATTACTTTGTGCTCAGAATCCTTTTAAGAAATTTAGTGGAAGATCACACCTAAGATTCTAAAGGAAAAGTTTAGCCAACTCCAATTAATAGTCAAAGGGCCTATGGTTCAAATTGATTAAATAACTTACTTAGTGTTATAGAGATCCTCATGGATTCAAAGCGTATTTTCTTTCCATTATAGCATGCTACACTGTCAAACAGGATACATTCTATTGGTTAAAGATGTCCATAAGAGTGGGAAACTTCCTGGGGAAGGGGGGATACACCTCATCAACAAGGGTACCTGAACAATGAATATTTGTATACCTAACCCTGAATTGTACCCCACAATTTTAAAATAAAAAATTTAAAGGTGAAAAAATAGCTAGACTCTATTGATAACAAGAAGATAAACAGTTTGACTTTTATGATTAAGAATTGTCTTAGTTATTATCCCTGTGCGTGCTATCAGCAGGATACCTATCATCTTTCTACTTAAGAGACATAGACATGTGTCTACAGTTCACCTAAATCATTCATGGATGGTTATTGTAATTTTAAATATAGATATAGATTAGATATAGATATAGATGTAGATATGGGTATACAAGGGAGGGCCCAGAGAAACTAGAATTATTTTTTAGAAGGTAGGTCCCTTATAGTATAGGCTTCTCACACTAGGTAAGTGTTCTAGGAACGCATTGGCATCAGTGTACCAGGTAGTGTTGTGAGAGGCTATGTTTGGCTTCAGTGAATTTTTTTTTTAGAGAGTCTTTCAACGTGTTTGCCCATTTCATAATGGGAAATTTAGAAGCACACCTGCCCACACCGGGCTGAGTGTCCAGCAGTTTTTGACCAAAACCAGCATGACCCCCATGCCCCACTCTACCTATTCATCCAATCTTGCCCCAAATGACTTTTTTTGTTTTCTTGGTTGAAAAAAAAAAAAATTCTTCAAAGGGAAATGTTTTGCTGGTGTAGGAGAGGTGAACCAAAAAACAGCAGAAGCACCTTTTGATGAGTTCAAAAACTGTTCTGAGCAGTGGAATAAGGATCTCAATAGGTGTATTGCACCAAATGGAGAGTATTTTGAAGGTGATTGAAGTTTAAACATGTAAGAATAAATATACAATTTTTATAAATACATTCCGGAGTTTGGGGAGCCCTTTCTTGTATACACACACAGACATATACTATATGTATATAAATATAAAAGCGCACATACACGCACACACACACTTAGGTTGAGGCAAGAGAGAAAAGCAGAGATAGGGAGACTTATTTACCTTGCCAACCACCAAAGAGAAGTTTGTGTCTACTTTTAATTTAGCAATAGTGCAAAAGAACAATTCAGCCATGTGGGAATACTGGAAACATATTGCTAAGATCAGTGAGCCCTGAGGTGATTTTCTAAGAAAGTGCTGATCATATAAGTTAATACTGCTTGTGGAAAACTTTAACTTATGTATTCAATTTATTTTCAAGTTTAAAGCATCTGCCCAAATGATCTGGATGTCAAAACTCAGCAGAGTAAATACTATTTTAGTGGTTGTGAGGGTAGCATAACTTTGACCTCCTTATCTGCACCATAATATTCTAATAGCTGTGTCATCAGTTCAGGACTGAAGAAAAAGGAACTTTCAACATAGACAGGACCAGCTGTAATGTGAGCTGAAAGTCACATTTCCTCAGCAACACTGTAGATTTCCATTCTGATCCTCAACACCACAGACACCCAATGGAAACAAAATCTTGCAGGTAGTTTCAATTCATATACTTAACATATTTGTAAATAAGACTCATGTCATTTAATATTTCTATGTACACATTAATAATCACATCACATGATATGCTACACCCTCTGAGAAGCAAGTAATAGGCTTTAACATACAAACATAAAACTTGAACTACTGATTAAATATAAAGAAAGATCATAGAGCACAAAAAATCAGGTTCATTAATTAATTCATTTGAGGAGTAAGAAAAATCTTTAAGAAAAATCTCTGGCTGTAGAATCCTTAGAAAAGGATTGACTAGGTAATCTAGTAGATATTTTGTCTGTAAATTCTTAGATGATATGACAAATATATAATTAAAATTATGTATAACTACATAATATATAGTATAATTAAAATTATGTATAATTAAAATTCCATATGTATAATTACAATTACATAAAATTACTTAATTATAATAACACTCATATTTCTGAGGCATGTATCAATGCAACTATATTAAATACTATTTTCTTCCATAAGAAAATGGAACTATGCCTTAAATCACTTGCCATGCATTATATTTGCTGTGTTAATAATAGGAAATGAAAGTTCTGGTATGTATTTAGAGAGGTGGGAGTTCTGATGCATTCAAAAGATTAAGCGAAACCTCTCCATTTTCTAATTAAAATAAAATATTTTCCTTAACATGTATTAGTTTTAATCCTTGATTTTTTAATGAAAATATGTTTTAATATTTGTATAATATATTGATATAAAATATTAAAAGAAAAAATGTTCAACATAAAACTCTATATTACATTTCATAAACAGCAAAATTATTGGGACTTTCTGTCTCTCACTTCCTGTGTCTGACTTCCTGAGCTCCATAAACCTAATTCAAATTATTGCCGCATTTAATGGCTCAGTTCTATTTCTGGGGTTTGAAAAGAAGGAAAGGTGTCTATTAATAACTTTGCCTTTCACAATCTTAGGCAAAACATGTGAATTTATTGCCTATATACTTTGTTTCTCATAATCCACCCAGCCAGCACAACCCAACTTATTCTCATCTATGTGAACATTTTTAAGTTCAGATTATAACTATGTAATCATAGAAAATAAGAATGCTATAAAAACTGCCACCCTGGTCTAGGAAATATTTTCATTTCTCAAAAATGTGTTAACATATGCAAAAAAGATATGTATTGTTGTAGCTAAATTGTTTTTAATACCTTTGAACTAGAAATAATTTAATTTTTTATATGGAATTGAATATATAAATGATTCATAAAGTAGAATGCTATTCAACATTGATAACAACTTAATTCTTACAATATAGAATAATTACAAAACACACACTGTGTGGAAGTAGCCAAACATAAAAGAATATGTGTGGTATGACTCCTTTTTCATAAAGTTCAAACAGGCAAAATATGATAAGTCAGGATTCTAGTGATATCAATATTTGTTTTAATTCTATAGGTAGTTTCACAGGTGTGATGATTTTGTTTTAATTTCCTGAGATATGCATTTATAATTTATGAGCTCTTTAAGACATGTTTATACTTCAATGAAAAACTTTAAAATGCAAATAAAAAAACACAAAATAAAAAATAAAAGTTAAATCACTAATGATCAACCAGTAACATCCAGGAATAAAAGTCACGTTTTCATTTTATGTTCTCAGAAAAGAAAAAGCACAATCTAAGTAAAAATTTGGTGATTTTTTAAAAAGTATTGTAATGGGCCAGGTATGGTGACTCATGCCTATAATTCCAGCATTTTGGGAGACCAAGGCAGTAGGATTGTTTGAATTCAGGAGTTTGAGATATGTCTGGGCAACACAACAAGACCTTGTCTTAACAAAAAAATTTTAAAAGGTTAGCCAGGTGTGGTCATATCACCTAAGCCCAGGAGTTGGAGGTGACAGTGAGCCATGATCATGCTACTGCACTTCAGCCTGAATGACAGTGTGCAACCCCAACTAAAAAAATTTTTTTTTTAAATCCTCATGTGCTTTATTATTCTGTGTTTGAGATGTGCTTAAAAAAATTGGCTAAAATATTTAAATACATCATTTACTAACTGTGTCAGGTATGAGACAATATAGAAGACAATACTTTTAAAAAGTGTTTGTGGTTTCATATAAGGAAAAAGAAATAACCATGATGCGATGAACATTGAATTTTTGTGAAAGATTTATACATGCTCAGTCTTATTAGTATTTTTTTTAAAACCATAGCACAGCTGGGATTGATTCTCAAATTTAATATAGAGGTGGAAATATAAGTGTTTCACATAATCTCTACTTGGGTTGTAGGTTTCAAGGATGTGTCTTATGTCCAGGAAGACAATTAGTTTTGTTTGTTTTGATGCTACTGCCCAAAAGGAGGAAGGGAGAAAGCAAGTAAGTCTGAAACCTAGCCCAAGTTTACCAAGTCCTGTGCCTTCAGAAGTGCATCTGCTAGTTTGAACAAAAATAGCCTAAAGTTCAACTTTGTCCTTGATCAGGCAAAGAAATGATAGAAGCCCATTGATAATTTCCCCTTTAGATGGTAAACTCTACTTACCACTCTTTTTCTATAAGATAACTTTATGTCTTTTTTACTTTTCTCAATATCCTACCACTCTTCTCACTCTTGCCTGATGACTTGGTAGCATGCAAGTTCCCAAATGAAATCATATCATCTTCCCGTGGCCACATCTACAATTGAGCATCTCTGTCTCTTCCTTATTGTCAAGCAAAGTAAAAGGACTGTCTGCATTCAAAAGCCAACATTTCCGCATTTGTTCCATATCTCATTCCATTTACTTCTTTTGCGGTCCTCATTCTTTTGGTTAACTTTTATTTTACCATATTTTCATCCTCTGCTTCTTTGCTGGATTCTTAACCTTCACATTCAAACATGCCTTAGAAAAACTATATAAAAAGGAATAAACACCAAAAAACTTTTTTCTCTAACCCGTATTTCTCTTTCATCCTGTACTCACATGTTTTTTTCTTTCTCTTTCCACTCTTCTTCACAGAAAAGTTTCTTTGAACTGTTTGCCATTCATTATTTTGACTTTGTAGGGAAGTTCAAACTTTCTCTCTGAAGGTTCAATATTTGAGTCTGCTGAAATAAGCTGTCAATGGACAAATTAACAGATGACATGCCATAACAAATTTATTTGATCATGGTTTTGCGTGGCGTGATACCTTCAGATTGAAGACCCAAAGATACAGGGAAAGCTATCTAATTTTATGCTTAGATTCAATAAAGCAGGGACAGCAGTGTAAAAAATATGATTGAACAAAATGGTATGCTCTAATAATAATAGACTTACGGGTTAAATGTAGCAACGACTGCCTCTTCGCTGGTCTCTCTATGTGGCACTGCTTCTTTCTATGGGGCTGGACCCTCCCTGAAATGGGTCTTATGAACTGTAATCAAATAAGGTAGGTCATAAAGAACTGGTCTTTAATACCAGTTTTTATGTAGGCTGAAGTTAGAGCAATATTTTTAGTTTTTTCTGCCTGGATTTGCAGGAAAGGCATTATTGTTTCTATGACCCATCTTGGAAAAGAGAGATTTTAGTTTCTGTAGCTTGCCTTGGTAGAGAATGAGGTGTGAGAGACGGGAGGAAACAAGGTCACAGAGATACTCTGCAACTGAGGCTGATTCTGATGCCTTCACATTGGAGTGTTGTTTTCTGAGCCCTAACAGTGTTCTCAGCCAAAATCTTTTACAATTTGTTTCAGTTAGTTTTCATTGTCTATCACTGGAAGACATATTGCTAAGTCATTGATGACTTCCATGTTGTCATAATCGGTTATTTTAATCCATATCTTCTTAGTGACCCTGTTGTTTTCTACCTATTTGAGCAATTTCTGATTTCTTTTGGCTTTCGTGGCATCAAAACCAGCCACATAATTTATGGAGCCCAATGCAAAACGAAAATATGGATTGTCTTATTCATAAATTTTTTAGAATTGCAAAACAAGGTTTCCTGTGGCTCCATATAAATTTTAGAATTATCTTTTTTTGTTTCTATGAAGAGTGCCATTTAGATTTTGATAGAGATTTCATTACATTTATAGATTTATTTGAGTAATATGACTATTTAAACAATATTAATTCTTTTGATAAAAGAACATGAGATTACTTTTCATTTATTTGTGTCTTCTTCAGTTTCTTTCATGAATGTTTTATTGTTGCCAGTGTACAAATAATGTATCTCCATTGTTAAATGTATTCCTAAATATTTTATGCCATTATACATTATAATGTTTTCTTGATTTCTTTTATTAGCTAGTTCATTATTTATGTATTAAAACATTACTGACTTTTGTATCAGTGCTGATTTTTCATCCTACAAATTTACTGAACTTGTTTATTAGTTCTAACAGGTTTTCTTATGCAATCTGTAGGATTTTTCTCTGTATGAAATCATATCATCTGCAAACAGAGAGACCCCCAAATAGCCAAAGCAATCTTGAGAACAAAACTGGAAGCATCACACTATCTGATCTTAAAATCTACTACAAAACTAACACGGTCAGACAGCATAGTGCTGGCATAAAAACAGACATCCAGATCAATAAAACAAAATAGAGGGTCCAGAAATAATCCCATGCATTTATAGCCAATTGATTTTCAGCAAAGGTAGCAAGAACACAATAGAAAAAGTATAGTCCCTGAAATGAATGATGTTGGGAAAACTGAATATTCACATGCATAAGAATGAAATTAGTCCTGACCTCTTATCGCATACAAAAATTAACTCAAAATAGATTTAGATAAAAACACAAAACCTGTAACCGCTACAAAAAATAAGAAAGAAATTTTATGCCACTGGTTTCAGCAAAGATTTGGCACCAAAAACACAGACAACAAAAACAAAAATAAACATACGAATTGAATAAAACTAAAAAATTTCTCTACAAAAGAAAAAAAGACAGAAACAAAAGCATAAAGAGAAACTATGAAATGAAAAAAAAGTGCAAATCATATGTAAGAAACACAAATGACACAATAACAAGAAAATGAATAACCCAATTAAAAAATGGGCAAATAGCCAGGCTCGGAGGCTCAGCCTGTATCCCGCGCCTTTGGGAGGCTGAGATGAGTGAATTGCCTGAGCCCGCGGGTTCGCGACCCGCCTGGGCAGGTGAGACCTCATCTCTACAATAAATCAAAAAATTAGCCAGGTGTGGTAGCGCGCACCTGTAATTCTGGCTACACGGAAGGCTGAGGCGGAAGAATCGCCGGAGCCCAGCAGGTCGAGGCTGCGGTGGCCAGGAGCGGCCACGGCATCCCAGTCTGGGCGACAGAGTGAGACTCCGACGCAAAAAAAAAAAAAAAAAAAAACCAAAAAAAAAAAAAACCAAATGGGCAAATGACCTGAATAAATATTTCTCAGGTCAGGACATGGAAATGGCCAACAGGTATATCTAGAAATGCTCAACGTTATTAATTATCAGGGAAATGCAAATCAAAACCACAGTAAGCTAACACCCCATATCTGTTAGAATGACTCTGATCAAAAAGAGAATTGTTAACAAGTGCTGGCAAAAGTATGGAGAAATGAAGTCCTTGTATACTATTGATGGTGTAAATTAGTACAGCAATTATAAAAAATAATATGGAGTTTTCTTAAAAAATAAAAAAAAAAGAGAAATAGTATATTATTCAATAATTGCACTTCTGGGGCATATATCCAAAGGCAATAAACACAGTATGTCAAAGAGATACCTGTACTTTCATATTCACCATAGCACTGTTCACAATAGCTAAGATACAAAATCAACCAAAGTTTCTATCAAAGGATGAATACATTAAAAATGTTTATAGAGAGATTGATTGAAAGATAGACACACACACACACACACACACACACACACACACCCACATACAATGGAATATTGTTTGACCTTAAACATAGAAAATCCTGCCACTTGCAACAATGTGAATGAAACTGGAGGACTTTATACTCAGTGAAATAAGTCAGGCACAGAAAAACACTGCATGACTTCACTTATATGTGGAGCTCACTAAATTACAGTCAGACATAAGTAATAAGTTCAAGAGCTCTAGTAAACAACATGGTGGCTATAGTTAATAATAAGTTATTTTTACATGAAAATTGCTAGACAGTAGATTTTACATGTTCTCAAAGCAAAAACTAAAATAAAATATTTGTAATAGAATGGTTAGTTAGCTGGGTCTAGTCACTCTGCTATATATATATGTATATGTATATATACGTATATATATATGAAAACATCATGTTGCAATGATTAAAGACTTAGATACAGAGTGTTCTTAAAAAGTATTCACATTTTTTAAAAAAGAAAAATCTGTATAAAAATTGTTGCTCAATAAGACAAATACAAGTCATGATTCACTTCTGCAATTACAAGAGCTGCTCAAAGTGGATATCGTCAGCATCCAGATATTTCTGATTACAACCAACATCTCCTAAAAAATGTATATTTTTTGGGACCCTCATTATAAATAACTTTTGTCCATTAAAAATAAGCAAATATACAGTATTTATATATAAATAAATAATTTCAAGATGGCAAAAACAAACCATTAAATCCAATGTGGAATTCTGTGTGACTGCACAAGTTCCATGTCATGAAGCCAGTCAGGATGGCATCAAATTACCTGAGTATTTTCATATGTCACTTACCACATGTCAGGCTGTCTTCACAGTAAGCCTTCTGCTATGTGACTTTTAAACTTTTGAGATATGAAAGGAGTAAGTTAGTAGCAGAGCCGGTCAGACTTTGCAAGTCCCTGTGTGAGTGAATAAGTATATAGAAAATTTTATATACATGTCTATGAGTAAATAGGCATGTGAGTGGTTAACTGAGTGGGGACTTGGGAGCAAGTAGCCAGGACTCTCTTGGGGAAGTAGCTGGTGCTGCCACTGCTCTGCTTAGACCTTAGCACTTCCTGGGGTACAGAAGCTGAGTGACATTTTTTCAAAATCAGCAAAGCCCTTCCCAGGAAGAAGCTGCCAGGAATAACTGCCTGCTCTGGGCTTTGCCTTATCACTGAAGCACCTATTCAGACACTGGCAGCAAGGAGGAGAGCGGAGTGTGGAGGGAGCACAGTGAGGGAGCCCAGAAGCAGAGGTCCACTGGAGAAGATAAAACAGGCACACTGCCACCATCTTGAAAACTGGGCAGGAAGTTGCTCCAGTTTGCTCACCATGGAGCAACAAACCTGATATCTGTGACTGGAGGATTAGCTACTTAGGGGTTGATCATGGTCCAGAGAGAATATCTCAAAAACACAAACTCCAGAGGGGCAAGATAAGTACTGAATCTCAGGTGCCCCACCCCCTGCCCTAATTCAGCCATGGGACAAAAGATGTTACCAGAAAAGGATGATAAAGGCCCCTGAAGAGATCAGCGTGAGTCCAGGGCTGACCCAACCCCTACTTCCCAGCAATCCTCTGAACATCAGAGCCACATGACTGGGATATGACTGAGAAGGATCAACCCAGACAGAGTCTGGACATTAGCCATGATAGGAGGACTCTACTCCAGGATAAACTTGGCTGGGGTGCCCCCTGACTGGTACCTGGGGACTGGTACCTGCCCACTGGAGGGGATCCTCCTGACCATGCAAGAGTGGGAGGGGAGAACTGAAAACCCACCCACCCCAACTACCTCCTCCTATTTCCTTGGGCCAGACACTGGAAAGATTGTGAATGAGGCCATAGCTCTGCAGGAGACAGCAGAGAGGCTTAACTTTGAGCAGCTGAGAGAAAAAATTACAGAACCTGCCACAAGAGGGAAGGTTGCTTTTTGTTTTGTTTTTGTTTTCTTTTCAATTTTTTTTCTTTGTGCATAAATGTGTATGTGAGGGTTCAATTTTCGTTCCTCTCACATTTTTTTCTCTTCTTTCTTTTTCTTTTTTTTCATCTTTCACGTTTTTGTTTATTTGTTCTCTTTTTTATAGTTTAAAATGTGTGTGAATGTATGTGTGAGGGTCTAATTTGAATTCCTTTTTTTGCTTTTTTGGGGGTTTGTTTTGGGGTTTGTGCATGCGTGTGTGTGTGTGTGTGTGTGTGTGTGTGAGAGAGAGAGAGAGAGAGAGAGAGAGAAGTTGTTTTTGGCTTCAGTTTCTCCTTTTCTTGTGTTTCCTTAAAAAACTTCTTTTTTTTGGTCAATCTTATTTCATTCTACTTTTTTCTGTTCTCCTCATTGCTATAACTTCTTGGACTCAGGAAATATACACACATATCCATTGGATCATCATATAGAGTGGTGATGGGGAATTGGTCTCAGGGAGCCCTTACCACAATCAGTGAACACTGTGATTTGCAAGTAGTTTCTGAATGCTACCTCTCCATCATCCTTATTTGACTCTCAAAACTATAAGAAACAGCAAAACTTCCCACCCACAGTCCTATTTCAAAATAGAATACATTCAGATCTCTGATCATGGAAAACAAAAGGGCTGAGCAAGTATCAGAAGTGAAAACCTCTACCACTGCCACTGAATAATGGAATTAAAGAGAAAAAAAGAGATCTGTCACAAGTGAGGAGAAATAAATAAAAAACACAGGAAATTTCCAGTGTAACAAAGAGGAAATACCTAAAAAAATCAGAACTCAGAGTCCAAGCAATGGTAGTCACCAATGACTGGCTCCAGAATACAACAAGAATTAGGAAATGGATGGAAAGAATGAATAAGACTCAAGAGAGACAAGATGTTAACACTGAAAAAACTTGTAACAGAGATTTTGGCCATGAAAAATTTCATCCAGAAAACAAATGACAGGATGACAAGCATGAAAAGCAAAATTAAGCAGAAGAAAGAATCTCAGAACTTAAAGACCAAAACACAGAATTAACCCAATCTATAAAAAACATAGAAGGAAAACTAAAAAAAAGAAAAAACCAAAAAACAAACAAACAAACAAAAAAACAAAGCCTTGAATAGATATGTGATTATATCAAGAAGTCGAATTTACACCTTTTGGTATTCTGGGAGAAGAAAGGGAAATGGAGAACAACTTGGAGCAAGTATTCCAAGAGGGTATCAAGAAATCTTTCCCTATCTCACTAGAGATGTGACTGTCCAAACACAAGAGATCCCCCATAAGTCATTACATGAGAAGACCAACTTTTAGACATCTAGCAATTTGACTAAACAATTTAGGTAGAAAAAAATTCTAAAGGCAGCAAAAGAGAAAGGTCAGAATATTTACCAGGGAAAACAAATCAGAATAGTGGCAGACCTATCAGTAGAAACACTACCAGCTAGAAGGGACTGCAGTCTAATATTCAAAGTCCTCAAAGATAAACAACTTTGAACCAAAAATTTCTTACCCAGTCAAGTTCAGCTTCATCAGCAATGGAGAATTAAAATTCTTCCCAGATATCATATCCCTAAAAGATTATGCAGCAACCAGACCAGGCCCATAAGAGATGCTTAAAAACGTATTAAGCACAGAAGAAAGAAAAAAAAAAAAGAATGACCACACACTTCCCAAGACAACATAGAATCAACAGGGAATACATTGCAACTGCAAACTTCCAAAACACAAACATACATCAACCCAAAAGTTAGCAGAAAACAAACAAAAAGATTTATAAGAACCTCATGACAGGGGAAATAAAAATCACATTTTAATAATCAGCCTAAATGTAAATGGACTAAATTCACCACTGAAAAGACACACTGGATACAAAACCATGACACTATTATGTGCTGCATCCAGAAAATTCATCTCACAGCAATGGATGCACAACAGACTCAAAGTTAAAGGAAGGAAAACAAATTTCCAGGTGAATGAATCACAAAAGAAGTCAAGGGTCATGATCTTAATTTCATACAAAACAACTTTTAAGATATCAAAATTTTAAAAATATACATGAGGACACTACCTAATGATAAAAGTTTCAATCCATAAATAAGAAATAGTCATCCTAAACACATATGCACCCAACACAGGAACACCAGCGTTTATAAAGCAATTACTAAATAACTAAAAAAAAAGTTATTGACTCTAACACTATTATAACTGTACACTTAAATATCCCACTAGCAGCCCTAGATAGATCATTGAGGCAAGAAATCAACAGCGATCTAGAGCATCAACTTAACACTTACCAAATGACTTAAGAGATACCAACGAAATACTCTACCCAACAACCACAGAATATACAATCAACTCATCACCACATGGAATGTGTTCCAAGATCAATCACATCCTCAGACATAAATCAAGCATAAACAAATTTCATACGTTTGAAATACTGCCATGCACCTTCTCAGACCACAGTGGAATAAAACGAAAAGTCAACACGAATAAAACTCCCTCAAAACCCACAAAGACATGGACACTAAACAGCATGATGCTAAATGACTACTAGGTTAACACAGAAATCAAAACAGAAATTAAAATTTTCCAAAACAAGTGAAGACGAAGAAATGTCTTACCAAAACTGGGATGCCATGAAAGAAGTTTTAAGATGGGAATTATGGAAAGATCACAAGTTAACAGCCTCACAAATTACCTAAGGGAGTTTAAAAGATGAAATCAACAAACCCTAGCTATAGCAGAAGAATCCAAATCATCAAAGTAAAAGTCCAAATATGGGACATAGAAGGAAAATACCATAGAAAAAAATCAGCATAGCAAAAAACTGATTCTTTGAAAGAATAAGCAAGATTGATGGACCTCTAGACAGAATGACCAAGAAAAAGAGAAAAAAACATAAATAAACAAATAAGAAATGCAAAAGATCAATCACAACTGACCCCGAAGAAATGCAAAAGATTATTAGAGATTACCATGCACACCTGTATGGAAACAAATTTGATAGTCTAAATGAAATGAAGAACTTTTTGATGTCATACAACTTCCCAATGTTGAAACAAGAAGATGTTGAGACACTATATAGACGAATAACAATGCAAGCAATTGACTCCATCCTAAGAAAACTAACTACAAAATAAAATAAAATCCCTGGACCAGATTAATTTCCAGCAGAATTCTAAAAATATAAGGAGGATCTGATACCAATCCTATTGACAGTATTTCAGATAATTGAGAAAGAATTTTTCTTAAATTGTTTTACAAAGCTAATATCACACTGTACCAAAACCAGGTAAAGATCCTCAAAAGAACTAAAGGCCAATGTCCCTAATGTATATAGATGAAAAATTCTCATCAAGATTCTAGTAAACTGGATCTAACAGCACATCTCAAAAATCATCCACCATGACCAAGCAGGCTTCATTCTTGGGATGCAGAGTTGGTTCAACATATACACGACCATAATGTAATTAAACACATCAACGGATATAAAAATAAGAACCACATGATTATATCATTAGATTCAGAAAAAGCTTTTGGTAAAATCCAACATTCCTCCTTGATAAAAACTCTTGAACACATACACATAGAAGGAACATACCTCAAATTAGTATGTGCCATCTAAGATATGTGCCATCAACTCACAACCAGCATATTGCTAAATGAACAGAAACTGGAAGCATTTCCCATGAAAATCAGAACAAGACAAGACAGCCCACTCTCACCCCTCCTGTTCAACATTGTGTTAGAAGTTCTAGCTAGAGCAATTAGACAAGAGAAGGAAATCAGGGATATCCAAACAGGACAAGAGGAAGTTAAGTTATTTTTCCTGACAATACGATCCAATACCTTGAAAATCTAAGAGAATCTGTCAGAAAACTACTTTCACTGATAAAGGAATTTGGCAAAATATCAGAGTACAAAATAAATGTGCAAAAGACAGTTGTATTCTTATACACCAAGAACAAACAGTCGGAAAACCAAATGAAAAGCACAATCCCATTCACAACAGCCACACACACACACACACACACACATGCACACACAAAAAAATCTCAGCATCTTCCTAACCAGAGAAGTGAAATACCTTTTCAATGAAATTGCAAAACACTGCTCAAAGAAATCCAAGAAGACACGAACAAATGAAAAATATTCCATGCTCATGGATAGGAAGCCTCAACATTGTTACAATATCCATCCTGCCGAAGGCAATCTACAGATTCAACGCAATATCCATTAGATTACCAACATCATTCTTCTCAGATCTGAAAATGATAATACAGAAATTCATATGAAAACATAGATAACCACAAATAGCCAAAAGAATCCTCAGCAAAAGAAACAAAACAGGGAGTATTACACTTCCAGATTTTAAACTGTATTATAAGGCTACAATAATCCAAACACGCTGGTATTAGTGCACAACAGAAATATGGACTAATGGAACAGGATAGTGATTCCAGAAGCAAAACCTCAATTTCTCAAACAACTCCTCTTCAACAAAGCCTCCACCAACAACCAGTGGGGAGAGGAGAAATTATTCAGTAAATGGTTCTGGAAAAACTGAGTAACCACATGCAGAAGGTTGAAACAGGACCCCTACCTATCAACATACCCAATAATCAATTCTAAATGGATCAAAGACCTAACTGTAAAACCTCAAACTATGAGTCTTAAAAAACGCAGGAGATATCCTACAGAAATTGGAGTAAGCAACCATTTTCTGACCAAATCCCAGAGGACCATGCCATAAGAGATAAGATAAGCAAGTGGGACCTCATTAAACTGAAGAGCTTCTGCAAAGCATACTAACATATCAAGAGACTGGGGAGACAGTCCACAGAATGGTAAAAAATATTTCCCAACTTGTATATCTGACAAGGGTCTAATATCCAGGATCTTCAAGGAACTCAGACATGACGAAAGGGGGAAAAAAAAAGTGGGCAAAATACATGAATAGACACTTTTCAAGAGACGATATATGAGCTGCCAATAGACATGAAAATGTGCTCAGCCTCAAAATCATTAGAGAAATGCAAATCAAAACCACATTGAGACACCATCTAACCCCAGTAAGAATGTTCATTATTAATAAAACAAACAACAACAGATGCTGGCGAGAATGAGGAGAAAAGGGAATGCTTCTACACTGTTCTCACTCATAAGTAGACTCTGAACATTTACCATAATACTATAAGAAAGGGATTGTCAGCAGGCTCGGTGGCTCAGCCTGTAATCCCATGCCTTGGGAGGCTGAGGTGAGTGAATTGCCTGAGCCCGTGGGTTCAAGATCCACCTGGGCAGCTTGGCGAAACCTCAGCTCTACAATAAATCAAAAAAATTAGCCAGGCATGGTAGCGTGCACCTGTATTTCCAGCTGCTTGGAAGGCTGAGATGGAAGGATCGCCAGAGCCCAGCAGGTCAAGGCTGCAGTGGCTGGGACTGGCCATTGCACTCCAGCCTGGGTGAAGGAGTGAGACTCCAACTCAAAAAAAAAAAAGAAAAAGAAAGAAAAAGAAAGGGATCGTCAGTACTGGGATACTACCTGGGTGGGGGAGGGGGCACATAGCATCAATAAGGGAACCTGATCTCAAACTAGATGAAGTGGAGACCAAAGGGAGGCCTAAACTTTACCTGTAAGATGTCCACTTGTATACCTAACCCTGAATTGTACCACACATCTTTAAAATAAAATATATAAAAAAATAACAAATTTTTGAGGTATTTTTGTCTGAAATCTGGATTTCCTCTCCACAGTAACCTCATCATATTCTGTATTTTATATACCAATTATAAAAGAATTATTCCAAAATGTGTGACTTCTCTGACCTTTGTTTTAGGATCTCATAGTCTATGTTCTATTCTATATATCTGTTATTTTCTCATGGAAATGTTTATAAAATGACATTTTAAAAATGCAATCTAATCTTTCTTCAGTCTTTCCACAATTAGTAAATAAATATAAACTTTATATTGTCACTTAACCAAGATAGATACTTTTGCATAGACCTTATTACCTCCCTTTTCTTGGGTTTGGACTTTAAAAGGAGATACAAAGTAAGAAAAAAGTAATTTATGATCATATCCTTCATGACTATGAAATTACAAATATTTGAACAATTTCATAAATTCTCAAAAAAAATTAGTAGACTCTAAGAGTACATTTGGAGCAAATATAAGATGAGAACAGATTCTGAGAACATTTATTTTTGGAAGATTTATACGTAGTTATAAAACTGACATATGGAGCAATATCCAAGCCAGATGTGGTGGGGCATGTTTGTAGTCCCAACTACTTAAGAAGTTGAGGTACCAGCAGGTCGAAGCTGGGGTGGCCATGAGTGTGCCATGACACTCCAGCCTGGGGGACAGAGTGAGACTACACCCTCCCTGGCCACCACAAAAAAAGAAATTGAGGTGGGAGAATCGCTGGAACCAAGGAGTTTGAGGCTGCAGTGAGCTCTGACTGTGCTGTTCCTTTCTGGCCTGCATGACAGAACAAGACCTTATTGCAGAAAAATAAAATAAAAAATAAGAAACAAAACAATACCCAGAATGCTGGATATTTACTTCTCTTCCAGAGACTTTCTCCCAAAATAGCAATTGTTTCTTGTCTTTCTGATCATAGGAACAAAGACACCTGTTAGTTTTTTTTTCTTTCTCTCACAGTTTTGGAAATTGGTGTTCACGCCCACATACACACAACCATACGCAACATATTCTAAATAATATAATAAATCCATATTTTGTTTGATTATCTCCCAAGCACAGTAACTATATTAAACAATGTTTTCACCTCTGTCCTTATCTAGAGAGGTAGTCAATGCCATTTTGCTTAGGAATGTAAGAGGAACATTCACAATTTATTTAGGGTTACTGCCTAGTTTTCTATTACTATTATTAAATACGCACTTCCAATATTAAATCTATCAAGTGTCAAGCCTGTAGGTCCAGTGTACAGAATATATATTATTTTTTACATCCATTTTATTTAACTCTATTATCATCTCTAACACAAACTATGCAATGTATTCCTAACTAGTGTTCCCTTTTTTATAATTTCTGCATAGCTACCATTCTCCATAGATACTCTTTATTAAAAAGCATTATTTTGAAAGTATAAATTAAGTCATATTTCTTTTTGACAAAGCCTTTACAATCATTTTCAATTGACTTTGAAAACAAATACAAACTTCAGTGCAAATCTCATTTGACAGTTATTCTAATCTAAATTAGAATAACATCCATTCATTAACTATCATAACACCATTTTAAAAATTTCAGAGTTCTATATGTTTTATAATGTATCTGTCAACTTTATACTTCTTTACATAATCATGTTTAAGTACAAATGTTCTTCAATTTATGGGATTATATTCTGTTAATTCATAATAAATTGATAAAACATAAAACAAAATTACTTTTCATAACTCTCTTTTCAAGTGAAAAAAAGCCCACAATTTTTCTTATTGTGATGGGCACACTCTGCTGAACTTAAATGAGTTGCACCTTAGTATAATTTTTCACCTTGACTGCAGATGAAAGTTGCTTCTAAGCAATACAATGGCAATAATTGAATATCACTAGCTGTACTGGATTACATTATATAACAAAAGTGACGGGGTATTACTGCCTCAGAATAGAGGGAAAAGCTACACATCTGGCATTCAAGATGCCTATTAATAGCTATGTGGTGAACTGCCTATGGAGAGGATCAACAGGCAGGTAACTGCACTAGACATATAGGACCTTAGGGTAACGCACATTGAACAAACAGTAATAAGGTGGACTCTCAGTCATATAGTCAAAAAGTAATATGCTCTGCCAATAACCTGAAAGTAGATTTTGAAGTAGACTTTTCCCCAGTGTCTCTAGTTGAGGACACAGTCCAGTCAACAGCTTGATTGCAAACCTGAAAGATCCTAAACAGATCTACGTAACTTTGCACAGACTTGATTGCAACTTTGAAATATTCTAAGAAGAGGACCCATCTAGTTGTGCACAGACTCTTGACTCAAGTAAATTATAAGACAACAAATGTGTATTGTTCTAAGCCACTCAAGATGTGGTGATCTGTTACATAGCAATAGAAAGCTCACACATTTGTGCATATTCAAAAATAAATTGTTATCTTCTCAAAATATCTAACACAAATTGCTAGAACATACTGGCTGTGATGGTTAATTCTATGTGTTAACTTGATTGGAATATGGAATGCCCAGATATTTGGTTAAAGATTACTCTGGATGCTTCTGTGAGGATGCTTTTGAATGTGATTAACATTTAAATAGGTAGACTGAGTAAAGCAGATTTCTCTCTCTCATGCGGATAGGCACTAACCAAACAATTGAAAACCAGAACAGAACAAAAATGCTAACCTTTCCCTGAGTAAGAAGAAATTCTTCCTGGCTTACTGCCATTGAACTGGGACATTGGTTTTATTCTTTCCTTTAAACTTGAACTAAAACATTGGTTCTTCCTGGTTTTCAAGTTTCCTGCTCACAGAATTGTATATTTTTTTATAATAAATCTCCTTATATGTATATTCTATTATTCTATCATGTGTAACCTATTATATTTAATCTTCTCTATTATTCTCACTACCTATTATCTATTTGTGATCTATCCGTTATCTATCTACCTACCTACCTACCTAACAAATATTTCTATTCCGTTTTTTGGAAAACCTTGACTAATACAGATTTAAGCACCAAGAGAAGTTCTAGAAGAACAGATACTGAAGATGAGTACTCTGAATTGTTTGGGGGGTTTCTGTAATTGGATATGTAATCTGATAATATTTAAATATCTTCATGATTCTATTTCCGATAATAAAAGGTAAACTGATAGTTCATTATATAATGTGGCAATAGAGATGAGCAAATATTACCATTGGATACCTCTAATCAACCACTTAAAAGATGCAAGGATCTAAATAACTGTGCATATAAGACTTTTAAACATTTTTGTCAAAGCAGCAAATAAAACGTGCTTGATTGGTTGCTCCTAATGTTTTTAGACAAAGTGTGAAAAGAAAATGATAAACTAGGTGAACTGACTACCTAACTCTAGCATCACAAAAAATTACTTTAAAGCTTCTATGCAAGCCCTGATGGAGATCTTTACCTCCTGTAGCTGCAGGACTGATATTGCTGAAAATCAAACTCAGAATCTCACCTGCAACTGGCTGAATTACAATGCAGATCGAACTTCCAACCTCTCAGGTGTCTACTCTTAAAGTAAATGCATTGATTAGGAAAATTAGATCCTAAAAGTTGAAATGGAGAACTTGTGGAAAAACCCAGATTAAACTGGGAACTTTAGTCTCCAGATTGGATGAGTCTTTGCCAGTAGAAACAGTTTTTCCATTCCCATCTGAGAAGGTTGACGCTGTTATGTTCTCTTAGGTAGCTGCCACTAGCTGTTGTGGTTTTCAGTGTTGCAATTTGAACTAAAACAATGACATTGATTCTACTGGGTCTCAGGACTTCAGAATTGAATGAGAATTAATCCATAGACTCTCCTGCTTGCCAAATCACCCTGCCATCCTGCTATCTTGAAACTCAGTCATCATAAATGAGCAAATTATTTATAATTAGTAAATAAAATAGTATATTTTATTAAAATAAAAAATAAGTAAATATAAAGAAATATCCAATTACATTCTTGAGTAATACACTCAGCAAGAATATGAGCAAACCCTTACATATATGACTTTGCTCCTGATCATAGATGTAAGTTATAAAAATGACTGTGCTTGCTGGTTATGACTTTGTACATCATACCACAATTTTATCAAGCTTTCAGTATGGCAAATAATAATAGATAATTTTCTTCTTGCAACTAAACTAGGACAAAGAAAAGCCAATCATATGTTAGACAGAATTTTCCACTCATATCTTAATGAGGAGTTTTTAAGTATATTTAAGCCTTTTGTTTATGCTTCTGGTAAAATGACTTCTAACTTACAATAACATACGGATATATTTATATACCTAATGGCTTTAAGTAGAAAGGTCTTTACAGAGTATTTTAAGATATAACTCTATGTACATGGCCATTATATCTTTTCCATGTTGGTTACAGTTTTAAAACTATAGTATTTACAGTATTCTATTTGCTAATTTTGTCTTGAAGCTCAGAATAGTTTATGCCTTTACTGTTTATGCAATGTTCTATTTAAGGCAATACTTCACACTGAGATTTTTTTTTATCATCTGCTTTGGCTTTTTTTTTTATCACCACTTCCATAAAATGACTGATTAAAATTAGTCATTGCTATAAGTAGCATTAGTATCTGGAATCCTCCAGTACACTTGAAAATTAATGTTCAAAAGACAATTACCAAACCTAGGTTGCTGATTTCTTATAATTATTTATAACACATAGAAAAAAAACTAGCCAAAACTGGCTTTCTAATATTTAATTACGTGTGTGTGTGTGTGTGTGTGTGTGTGTGTGTGAATGTATATTTAAAGAGTCTCCTGCTCTAAAGTGGAAATAATGACCAACAATAATCAACATGATATAACCCTGCAATTGAGTGGGTTAAATTAGTTTGCAGATTAGTTTCTCTTTTTAAATATATTTCAATCGATTTATCTTCAAATAGCTATTTATCCATATCCATGCATTTGCCACTCATGCACCCACAACAAATAAATACCAATAAGAAATTACATTAGTTTGAAGAAGGTGTTTGTTATTTTGCTTAATTATCATAATCTTATTTGCTATGTTAATATTTCATTTCTTACATTTCTTTCTCTTCATTTTCTTACTTAATCAATTCACGTTATGTATTTAATTTTTTAAATTTTTTTATTTTAAAGATGTGGGATACAATTCAGGGTTAGTTACACAAATATTCATTATGCAGGTACCCTTGTTAATGAGGTGTGCCTCCTCCCTCCCCCAGGCAGTTCCCCACTACTGCCAATCTTTCTCTTACAGTATTATGATAATTGCCTAAGGTCTGCTTATGAGTGAGAACAAGTTATACTCAGTTCTTTGTTTCTGTGAAAGATCACTCAGTAATATAGATAGTAAGTCCATCCAGGTTGCTGTGAAGTTCATGATTTTGTTCTTCCATATGGCTGCGTATTATTCCGTTGTATATACATACCACACTTTTTTAATCCATTCCTCCTTTGTTGGGTAGCATGGTTGGTTCCATGTTTTTGCCACTGTGAACAATGCTGTGATAAACAATTGTGTTCAGGTATCTTTTTTATAGAGTGATTTGAGTTCTTCTGCGTATATTCCCCGTAGGGGGATTATGGGATCATAGGAAGGTCAATTTTTAGATCTTTTAGAAATCACCACACTGTTTTCCACAGAGGCTGTACTAGGTTACACTTCCACCAAAAGTTCCTTTTTGCCGCATCCTATCCTGCATCTGTTGTTTTTTGAATTATTGATGATAGCCATCCTGACTGGAGTTAGGTCTTATCTCAGTGTAGTTTTAATTTGCATTTCTTTGATGACGAGTGAGGCTGAGCATTTTTTCATGTATCCTTGGCTGCTTGTATGTCTTCTTTTGAGAACTGTCTATTCATATCTTTTGCCTACTTTGTAATGGGGCTGTTTGTTTTTTTCTTTTTGACATGTTTGAGTTCCTTGTAGATCTTAGATGTTAGGTATTTGTCAGACATACGGTTGGCAAATACTTTTTCCCAATCTGTGGGCTGCCTTCCTGCTCTCTTGGTGGTTTCTTTGACATTGCAGAATCTTGCCAGTTTGATGAGGTCCCACGTGCTATTTTATCTTATGGCATGGGCGCTTGGGGTTTTGATCAGGAATTGTTTGCCAGTCCCAATGTCCATAAGAGTGTCTCCTGCATTTTCTAAGGCTCTTATAGTTTGAGGTTTTACGTTTAAGTTTCTGATCTATTATCCATTTAGAGTTGATTTTTGTGTACGGGGATAGGTAAGGGTCCTGTTTCAATCTTCTGCGTGGGGTCAGCCAGTTTTCCCAACAGCATTTACTGAATAGGTTCTCCTCTCCCCAATGGTTGGTGGTGGAGGCTTTGTTGAAGACGAGTGAGTTGAGAAGTTGAGGTTTTTCTTCTGGATTCTGTATCCTGTTCCATTGGTCTGTATGCCTGTTCTTGTACCAATACCAGGTGTCTTGATTATTGCAGCTTTATAATAGAGTTTAAAGTCTGGGAGTGTGATACCCCTGATTTTTTTATTTTTTATTTTTTGCTAGGATTGTTTTGGCAATTTGTGGTTATTTCTGTTTTCATAAGAATTTCTGTATTGTTGTGTCCAGTTTTGAGAAGAATGCTGCAGGCAATTTAATGGGTATTGCATTAAATCTGTAGATTGCCTTGGGTAGGATGGACAACTTAACAATATTGATTCTTCCAATTCATGAGCATGGAATATTTTTCCATTTGTTCATGTAATCTTTGATTTCTTTGAGCAGTGTTTTGTAGTTTTCATTGTAAAGGTCTTTCATGTCTCTGGTTAGAAAATACCAAGTTTTTTTTTTTTTTTTCTTACTATTGTGAATGGGACTGTTCTTTTTATTTGGTTTTCTGTTTGTTTATTGTTGGTGTACAATAATGCGACTGTCCTTTGCACATTGATTTTATACTCTGAGACTTTGCCAAAGTCCTTTATTAGTGCAAGGAGATTTTTGACAGATTCTCTTGGGTTTCCAAGGTATAGAATCATGTCTGCTGCAAAGAGGAATAACCTAACTTTCTCTTTTTCTATTTGGATACCGCTGATCTCCTTCTCTTGACTGAGTGCTCTAGCTAGGACTTCCAAAATTATGTTGAAAAAGAGAGTTAAGAGTGGGCATCCTTAACCTATGCCAGTTTTCAGGGGAAATGTTTCCAATTTCTGTCTGTTTAGCTGTATGCTTACTGTGGGGTCTCATAGATGGCTCTTACTATTTTGAGATAAGTTCTATCTATGCTTAGTTGTTGAAGGGTTTTTATCAAGAAGGGGTGCTGGATTTTATCAAAAGCTTTTTACACATCTAATGATATAATCATATGTTTTTTTTTTTTATGTCTGTTGATGTGTTTAATTATGTATGGTCTTATATATGCTGAACCAGCCCTGCATCCCGGGGTTGAACCCTACTTGGTAGTAGTGGATGATTTTTGAAATGTTTTGTTGAATCCGATTTGCTAGAATCTTGTTGAGAATTATAGCATCAATGTTCATCAAGGATAATGGCCTATAGTTCTGTTTCTTTGTTGGATCTTTACCTGGTTTGGGTATCAATGTGATGGTAGCTTTGTAAAATGATTTGGGAAGAGTTCCATTATTCTCGATTGCCTGGAATACTTTCAATAGGATTGGTATCAGTTCCTCCTTGTATGTTTTGTAGAATTCTGCTGGAATGTTATTTGGCCCAGGCCTTTTTTTTGTAGGTAATTTTCTTATCACATAATCAATTTCCTGGATTGTTCCTGTCTGGTTTAGGATCTTGATTTCTTCTTGTTTCAACTTGGGGAAATTGTGTGATATCAGAAAGTCCTCCATTTTCTTTAGGTTTTCAAGTTTGTTTCCATACAAGTGTACATAGTAGTCTCTGATTTTTTTTTTTTTATGAGTTGGAGTCTCACTCTGTCACCCAGATTGGAGTGCAGTGGCTGCTTCCGGCCACCGCAGCCTCGACTTGCAGGGCTCTGGCGATCCTTCCGCCCCAACCTACCAAGTAGCTGAAACTACAGGTGCGCACTACCATATCTGGCTAATTTTTGATTTATTGTAGAGATGAGGTCTCGCCAAGTTGCCCAGGCGGGTCTCGAACCCGCAGGCTCAGGTAATCCACTCACCTCAGCCTCCCAAAGCATGGGATTACAGCCTGAGCCACCAAGCCTGGCTTGTCTCTAATAATCTTTTGAATTTCTTGGGGTCAGTTGTGACTTGAACTTTTGCATTTCTGATTTTGTTTATTTGGGCTTTTTCTTTCTTTTTCTTGGTCAATCTATCTAGGGGACCATCAATATTGCTTATTCTTTCAAAGAACTAGCTTTTTGTTTTATTGATTTTTTGTATTATCTTTTTGTCTTCTATGTCCCTATTTTGGGCTTTTATTTTGGTGATCTGTATATTTCTGCTGAAGTAGGGTTTGGTGGTCTTGCTTTTCCAACTCCCTTAGGTGATTTGTTAGACTGTTAACTTTTGATCTCTCCATTTTCTTCATGTGTGTTTGTAGAGATATGAATTTCCCTCTCAGTACTGTTTTCATGGCATTCCAGAGGTTTAGGTAAGATATTTCTTCATTTTCATTTGTTTCTAGGTATCTTTTAATCTCTGTTTTGATTTCCATGTTGTCCAACAAGTTGCTTAGCATCATGCTGTTTAGTGTCCATGTCTTTGTGAGTTTTGGAGGAGCTTTGTTGGTGTTGATATTTATTTTTATTCCACTCTGGTCTGAGAAGGTGCATGGCAGGATTTCAACCTTGTGAAATTTGTTTATGCTTGAATTATGACTGAGGATGTGGTATATCTTAGAATATGTTCCATGTGGTGATGAGTAGAATGTATATTCCATGGTTGTTGGAGGGAGTATTCTGTAGGTATCAATTAAGCCCATTCGGTCAAGAATCACATTAAGGATCTGGATCTCCTTATTGATTTTTTGTCTTGATGATCTGTCTGTGTTTGTGAGTGGAGTATTTAAGTCCCCAGCTTCGATAGTATTAGAGTCAATATCTCTTTTAAGTTTGCCTGGAAGCTGCTTTATGAAAGTTGGTGCTCCTATGTTGGGTGCATATATATTTAGGATGGTTATTTCTCTTTGATGAATTGAACTTACATCATTAGGCAGTGAACTCCTGTATCTTCTTTAATTTTTGATAGCTTAAAGAGTATTTTATCTGATATTAAGATTGTGACTCCTACTTTCTTTTTATTCCATTCGCCTAAAATTTTGTTTCCCATTCTCTTATTTTGAGTTTGTGAATGTCCTTTCTGGTGAGATGAGTTTCTTGGAGACAATATATTGCTGCCTCATGATATTTTATGCATTTTGCCATCTATTTCTTTTCAGTGGTGCATTTAGTCCATTCACATTCTGGCTAATTATTGAAATTTGAGAGTTTATTTCTGTCATGAGGTTCTTAGAGAATTTGTTGTTGTTGCTGCTGTTTGTTTTCGTGTGTGTGTGTGTGTGTGTGTGTGTGTGTGTGTGTGTTTTCAATCTTTCTTCTGCATTCTTATGAAGGGCATTGTTCTTTTTTTCTTTTCTTATGTATTCAATACTTTCTCAAGTGTTTCTTGTAGAGCTGGTCTGGAGGCAGCATAAACTCTTAGGGATGTTCTTTTTTTCCTTTCTTCTGTGTTTAACACTTTATTAAATGTTTCTTGTAGAGATGGTCTGGAGGCAGCATAAACTCTTAGGGAGGCATCATAAACTCTTAGATATCTGGGAAAGATTTTAATTCTCCATCACAGATGAAGCTTAGCTGGGTAAGTAATTCTTAGTTGAAATTGTTTATCTTCGAAAACTTTGAAAACTGAGTTCCAAGTGCTCCTTTCCTGAAGTGTTTCTGTGAATAAGTCTGCTGCTACTCTAATTTGCCTTCCCCTATTGGTAGTCTGACCTTTTTGTCTTGCTGCCTTTAGGATTTTTTCTTTTATACTTACTTTGTGTAGGCAGATTACTATGTGTCATGGAGTTGGTCTACTCATTTGTTGTCTTGCATGGGTTATCTGAATCACTTGTGTTTGTATGGTCATGTCACTGATGATATGAGTGAAGTTTTTTTGGATAATTTCATGGAATGTTTGTTCTAGGGTAGTCTCTGTCTCTCTTTCTGCCTCAGGAAGTCCAATTACTCTTAGGTTCAGTCACTTGAAATAGTCGCTCATCTCTTGAAGTTTTTGTTCTCTTTTTAGCTTCTTTTTTAGATTTTTGACAGTTTGGGTTAGTTCCATATTTTGGTCCTCAAGCTCTGAGATTCTTTCTTCTACTTGGCTAATTCTGTTTTCCATGCTTATCAGTTTGTTATTTATATTTCATTCACTGTATACTTGATTGCTGTTATCTCAATTATCAACTCCTTCATTCTTTTCTCTTGTCTCTCCTTGATTCTATTTATTCTCTCTATTAATGTCTTGATGTCTGGTTTTGTGGTTTAAGGCCACTCATTCTGGAGACTCTTCATTGTAGGTATTCCAAAGTCTATATTTTCAGTGTTTGACCTCCCAGGTGTCTGTGTGAGACCCATATTCTTCTTTTGGTTTCTCTTCATTTGTGTAGATTTTCCTCCCTCCTTTATTTTTCTTTTTTCTTTTTCTTTAACCCCTCTTCTTTAATTCTGTTGTTCAGGGATGGGGGTAGCTTTTATGTTTGCTCATTCTCTTATTCTTCCTTATGTGAATCCTCTGGTTTTGTTAATTCTGAAGCGGAACTGTGGTGGGAGGCTGTACTTTTTGCAGTTTTGAGATTTAACTGAGGGGGAGGTGTGATTCAGAATCTATCTGCAGATCCCAGTATCCACTGACAGGTGTGTGGGCCCCTGGAACCCATTCCCCACTGCCTTACAGTCTGTCCATGCAGTGAGAATATAGGTTTGCTCCCTGAATGCAAAATGAGGTAAGAAAAAGGAAAAGAATGGAAAAAAGAAGAAGGAAGGGAAAGAGAAAGGAGGAGAGAGAAGAGGGAAAACAGACAGATGTACCAACTAACAAATGAAAAGAGACACAAACAAAAACAGAAAAGAGTAAAAAAAAAAAAACTAAACTAAAACATACAATTATACAAGCACACAAACCTGCAAAAACCTCCCATTGATGTACTCTCGCTCAAAAATACCCATACACAGACAAGAAATCAAGAAAACAGTCATTAAATAACAGAAACAAAGCACATATAAAAACGTTATTGAAAACTGAAAGCAAAAACAAAACAAAAACAAAAAACTAAAACAACAAGCAAACAAACAAAAATGAGCAAAACAAACAGAAAAAAAAACTTGCTCTGAGGTGGTTCCTGTAAGTCCAACTTTCTTTCAGCTTTGATCTCTAGTCCCTTCCCTCTGCTCTCAGCATAGACTGATAGGGTTGCTCTCAGAGTAGGTCAGATGCCCCTGGCCTATTGTGGGAGGAGGCTTGATCAGATCTGGACTCACCCGACCTGCTGCCTGTCAAATCTGCCACTCAGATCTGATGTTGTCTGCGTCTGATCCAGCATGAGAAAAGGACGCCTGCCTCTCCGAGTTTGATGAGATTACCTCTAGGTCTCAGGTTGGAGGCTGGATGGAGCTGGGCAGGGCAATTCAGGTCTTTGCCTGGTCTAAGACCTAGAAAATGGCTCCAGTTGGTGTTTCCTCACTGATGGTGGAGCTCCTCTCTCCAGCTCTCCCCAATCTTCTGTCTCCATTGATCAGATCGGGGAGGAGCTGCTTTGTTTTCACAGATGATGGTGTGGGCAATGTGCTGGGCAATGAGAATAAGCTGAATTCAGCAAGCTCTTCTCAGGAAAATCCCAAGAATGGCAGATGATCCTGCACACCAGTGCTTCCAAGCTCAGGGCTGTGGGGGGTTGCAGTCACCTCCAGAGGAGACCCCTGGGTGTATGAACCCAAGACTTCCCTCAGATGGACTTTCACTCACCCACTGGCACATGCCTACTCATGCAGTGTCTTTATGGATGCTGGCTTTTGCAGAGACTCTCACGGTCCAAACTGTCCCATCACCATCTTGCCGGAAGTCCCCACGTGATGCATTTTATTCCAAATTTATTTCAAATAAATGCCATTATTCTGTGCATATACTAACTTTTCAATAAAGATCAGCATTTTAATCTAATTTAGATATTTTTGCAGAATAATACTTGAAACATTAGATCATGGAGGATTGATCTTAAGTGATGCATTTTGTATTATATATTGCAAAAATAATTTTTTGGCTGTGAAAAATGTTCAATATTTTACTTAATTAAAATTAATATGTAAAAGCTACATTCTGAAGTGGTTGAAAATAGTATTTATTATGGCAGAAAAATATAACAAATGAATTATCTTTCTTCCATCAAAAGTATTACTCTACAAACATTCCAAAAATGCATTATGTTTATTGGCAAACAAAATAATTGTCCTTGAAATTATATATCCTTCAATGCAGTTCAACTCACTTGACACATTGCTAGCATATCAGATAATTAAATGGACATATAAGCACTAAATATTTAAAACCATATTGAATAATAGATTCATTGAGTATATATAAGACACCAGGTTCATGGAGAAAATAACAAACACATAGGTCAAGGAGAGTAAGAAGAATATGTACTACAGAAGTTGTTATCTGCCAAGTAATCTGCATTTTGTAGTCAGTTGTCAAATTTGATTAATCGTGAGTTCAGGGGACAGCAAGTACACAGCAGCTTTTGTTACATCCAGAAATTTTCTATGCCCTTCACCAATAGTTAGAGTAGCTCTGCTTACATACTTGAATTCTCCTGCATTACATATATTTTGGATGCTTCATACTCAGATAAATAATTAATTTAGTCATGTTTCTCATGGAAAAGAGAGAGAGGGACTAGGAGCAGAAGTTTGGAAACACCCATTTACATCTTTAATGGTCACAAATCTTTTTTCAAGAGAGGTAATTTCAAATTGATTTGACAGCATAAAAACAGAAGCACTATGAGACGCTTTTTTTTCTATACCAAGATTGCAATAAAGCAAGCTATAATGGCATGGAGTGCAAGTGCTCAAAGAATTAGAACACTTGTATCAGAGAAAAACCTCTGAGTCACCCAAGTATGGAGCATAGAGCATGTCTTTTGTAAGAATACTATTTCTCAGTTTCATTACAGATCAATGTGTATTTCTCAATATTCTCCTGGATTTATTGTCACAATTCATGAACATCTGTTTTAACATTATCCTATAATATCTGAAAATTCTCATTTCTTCACTTTTAAAAATGCTTTAAAAATTGTGTCTATAGTCAAGCTCGATGGCTCAGCCTGTAATCTCAGCACTTTGGGAGACCAAGGCAAATGAATTGCCTGAGCCCGTGGGTTCAAGACGAGCCAGGGCAACTTGACGAGACATCATCTCTACAAAAAAAGTAAAAAATAGCCAGACATGGTAACTCATGTCTGTAGATCCAGCTCCTCAGAAAGCTGAGGCACAAGAATTATTGGAGTCCAGAAGGTCAACACTGGAGTAGCTGTGAGCATGCTTGCCACTACATTCTAGCCTGGGTGAAGGAGTAAGACTCCAAATCAAAAAAAAAAAATTGTGTCAATGAAACACTCCTGGCATTCTGTGGGAATATATGTTCATACTTCAATTTGTTATTGAAAATGAAGACAGATCTTATGGCTATGCATAGACAGAAGCAATGTCACAGGGAAGAACATGGCCTTTGTCTTCTGGCTGTTCCATGTATTCTCTGTGTGATCTGGAGCAAGTTAGTGAATATTTGAATTCATCTTGAAACAACTATAAGATGGGACTTAATTTCAGGTTGGTTAAGTTGTTTAAATATAAGATACCTATAGTGGCTAGCACAGTTCCTAAAAGACAGTAAGCTGACAATAAATTCTAATTTTTTTTTCAATTGTAGTATTTTATTATGGCTATTATTTTAATTCCTCTACTTGGAAAATTTCCCAAAATATGTTTTCTTAGATTCTCAATCATTTTTTTTCTTTCTTATAAAAATAATGAAAAGGGTGTTCTTTTCTGATACATTCACTGGCAGTTAGAAGTAAGAAGTTCTTGATTTGCAGACCCATTACTTATAACCCCTCAATTAACACATTCTCCACACTGGGAGTATGCAGAAATGCCAGAAGGAGAGATGCCAGGCATCTCTCCTTTCTACTCTACCGTGTCCCAGCAGTCAATCTCAATCAATAATTTCCCCTATCCTCTTATTTACAATTGGAATCATCCCATGGACAACACTGGTAGGAGATCAAAGTAGAAGAAGATGGACATTGGTAGTATATTTATTCCTCTAGCTCACTTCTTTCAAGGTCACTGTAAGGTGGTTGGTTACCTCAAGAGAAGTTTCCTTTTTCTTGTAAGGTGGCCAGCATTAAGTAGCTCAGATGAAACTTAATTTTCCATCCTCAAATTTTATATAAGATTCAGGCATCTTCTGTGACACTTATCACAATTCATATTATAGTTTCATTTTTATATATACATCTAGATTTCAAATTATATAATTTTTGAATAATTAATGTTGTATCCCCCTTACTGTAGAACACAGAAGAACATCATTGCAATTTTTATGTAGGTTTGCCTCCCTAAGGTACCTGACTAATTAGAGTGCTAAAGTCAGGACTCTAAGGTTGAAGCTGATATGGCTAATACAATATTTTATTTTGTTGGATTGCCTTTATGCAATGCTGTTAACTGAATGCTGATGTTTCCCGCAAATCCATATGTTAAAACCCTAATCCCCACTGTGATGGATTTCAGAGATGGGGCTTTTGGGAGATAATGAGGTTATGAGGTTAGAACATTTATTATGAAATAATGTCTGTATACGAAAAGACACTAGAGCAATTCCTCTTTTTTTTTCCTCCCTCTTTACCCTTTCCTCCTGTATGTGAAGATACAGCAAGAAGGCATCCATCTATAGGCAAGGAAGAAAACCCTCACCAGAAACTGAGTCAACAGGTACCTTCAACTTGGACTTCCTAGTCTTTAGAACTGTGAGGAGTAAATATTTATTGTGTAAGCAGTACAGTTTATGATATTCTTATTATAGCAGTCCAAGCTGATTGAGAAATACAATGAATTTTCAATATAAGCATTAAACTGAGAGTTATTTTTTTCTAAAACATTATCAAAGTTCATCAGTGGAATAATGATTGACTGGGCTTACTTTATAGCATAAACAATTATCCAAAAAGTAATAAGACCTAAATTCAAAAAGATGAAATTTATACTGTGCTTTGATTGGTGACTCTGATCTTTTTTTTTTTTCTTTCTTTCTTTTTCTCTTTTTTTAGAAAGCAGGATTTATTGAGAGGATAGAAAAGCTCCCACAGTGGGAGGAGACCCAAAGGGGTTGCCCCGGTGGCTCTAATCTTAAACATAGATGCAGCATAACAGAAAAAGGGTATAGTGTTTTGAGGAAAACACAACACTCTGAGTTATCCAGGTTTGGGTCTTTATTCTAACTTTGCTACTTATGCCTTGGCTATGTAGTTTAACATCTATGAATTTCAGTGTTTTGTTTAATTTATTACTTACACTCATGGCTTTTACGAGTCACATTAAACAAAGATTTGTTTAGAAAATAAGATATATATATATAAAATATATTTCAATATTCACTAAACTTATGTTTAAAAAATGTCTTTAGGCTGGGTGCAGTGGATCAAGCCTGTGATCCCAGCACTTTGGGAAGCTGAGGTAAGAGAATTGCCTGAGTGCAGAGGTTTGAAACCAGCCTGGGTAACTTGGTGAGACCTCATCTCTACAATAAATTAAAAGGTTAACCGGGCATGGTGTCACAGGCCTGTAGTTCCAGCTACTTAGAAGGTTGAGGCAGAAGGATCACCTGAACCCAGCGGGTCGAGGCTGTGGTGGCCGTGAGCATACCACTGCATTCAGCCTGGGCAACAAAGTGAGACTCCAACTCAAAAATAAAAATAAAAAATAAAGAAAAAATGTCTTTAAAGCAGGAAGTAATTTTCTCAAACACAATTCTTATCTTCAGGACTGTATACAAAATCTGATACTAGCACTCTGGAAATAGAGGCCTAGAAAACACATAAATAAAGCTAGAATTTTTTAAAAAGCGCTTTTCATTTTTTTTATGAGACTGTAGACATGTGGTTGTTGATGTTGGTTTGTATCTAACTGAATAACTAAGGTCTATTTTGCCTACCAGAAAGCAGCACAGAAAGTCCACAAATTAAGGACAGTTTTTCTTTCTTATCAAGAGAACCTATTATTACATTAAAGTTTTTTCATTGATTCTGAATCACTCTGCCTCATTCAACTCCCTCATCCCCCAATTTATTATTTTTTTTAAAAAGTGTCCTCATCACCCAGCCCCCTTTTATGCCCCATGAATTTCTGAAAGAGATCACGAGTGAATTTGTCATGAAATAGTGGGAAAACTTTTAGCAACAAAAATTTACTTATCTTCAAGCATTGATGGTCTAAGACTATCTTTGTATTTTTTATTCTTATTTTTTTATGAGAAAGCAGGAGTTTATTAAGATAGAAAAGCTCCCACGACAGGAGGGAACCTGAAGAAGGTAGCCCATATATTATGTTCTTAAGTGTTAATGTTCACACAGATATGGCTGCAGGTAAGATGGGATAAATCTCAAATAAATAATGTTTAATCTGAAGCAAAATAAATGGTTTAAAAATTTTATTATTTTAAGAAAAAATAGATTCTTGTAGTAAATGATATTAGTAGAAAACTAAATGGGCAACATTTACCTTTCTATTTTTAAGACGTCCTCCAGTAATTTTATTTTTTCAAAAATTATTTGATTTACTCAGAAACTATACTTTTACAAGCATTTTTTGTAATCACCAAACCCTCTTCAGCTTGCTCTGAATTATTGCTATCCTCCCCAGAGTTTAAATACTTTGCCAATGAATACATTGATACCTACTTATTATAGAATACAATGAATTATAATGGCTTCTATTATAATGAAATATAAATATTCCTTCCTATACATATTGCATCTTGACTTCTTCCTGAAACAGTCAGTCACTGACAAAATAGTATGTGTGAAAGGAAGCTTACCTTTTAGACCTGTGCTAAAATCAAAAGAACACATCTATTTAACAAGTGAAAAATTTAAGTTTTAACAGCAGTTATATCTGGGGGGAATTCTAGTATTGCTTGTGAAAGATATTCAGGGAGACAGCTATAAAAGCACTACAAGTTGACTGAAGTTTGTAAATTAATTTAGCAATTGCTATGACTAAGCTGCAGGCATACTGCTAGCTAATAAAATGTGTCAATCATGTAGCCTTTAAATAAAGGTACAAGAGAGCAGTTATTGTAGACTTTAATGGTGCTGCAATATTTAATCTTTTTTTCCAGATGTGACCTTGTATAATAAATCCTAGGTTGTTTTCTGGGAAAGAAAAACTTATTACAACTACACAACTGTCATATTTTTAGTACTTCACTTTCTGTTTTACTTTTATGTTTGGTGTTTTCCGGATTTTGAAAATGAAGTTAATATAATAATAAAACCATTAGGGTTTTATAGAGAGATGGAAGTCCACACGTTTAGGCAAAAGAAATGAATAAAGTCTTAAATTTTCCACAGACTATGTTAGATATAATTTCCTCTGGATGTAGACAAGAAACAGATATCTACCTAGGAATATAAATAGCCATAAATAAAAAATAAATCAAATATCTCAGCATATTGACTTACCAATTTAACACAAATATAAACATTTGCTTTGTGTCCACTTTAATAAAATCTATAAAATTGAGAACTAAATTATAACCTGATCTTTTCTTTCAGCTTAAATTAAGCATTCTTATTTCCTATAATAAATATTATAATTACAACACAGAAGCTAAGATAAATGTGGTGCCACCTGAGAATCATTATGTTTTAAAATAGAGTTCTATCAGGATAAAATGAAATATATTAGTTTTAAATATACCAATTACTCATGCATACATAAGCATAGTCATATTCACACAGAAATATGTATGTATATACGTAAGAAACACACACCTCAAGAAAAATCTTGGACAATTTTTATTACCAAAGTAACAACCTAAGAGGTTTTTTATACAAGAAAATAATATAATATATTTTGAAAATAGTTTAATTTTCCAAATCTGAATCTCAGAATTTTAGATTTTTGAGGAGACTTTAAAAGGCATTTAAAATACGTATACTGTCAACGGAGAAGAGACAAAAGATGAGAGGCAAAAGCATTTAAGACAAGGCATTTACTGGGGCGTTAGGAAGTGAAAAAACCAAATTGTGTTCTGAAGAACAGAAGGGGAATAAGAATATTTAAAAGAATTCAAAGAATGATTACTCAAGTTGTTTTGAAAGAGTTATCACTGGTGGAAATGGTTAACTTTGTGTAGGAATCCATAGTTCTTTGGTGTTGTGGTTCAGGATTTGCAATGTGCAATTTGTGTTGAGAAACAACCCAAATTAAACTCTATAGTATACATTTCTAGATGAAATTTAGTTGTTTTCCAGAATGTTGTTGTCCTGACAACTTGGCCCAGTTGAAATGCTCAAGGCAAAGTAACTATTAGCAAAATTACAGATTGTATAGGTAGTTCTTCATAGGATGGCTTCCCTATACAATTTTAGAGTTCCAAAGCAAAGTGACACCATTTTGTACATCATATTTCACAATGTGGAATGGTTATATGGAGCTAATTAACATATGCATCACCTCATTTATGTATCCTTTTTAGTTGTGAGATCTCTTAAAAATCTACTCTTAGTACTTTCCAAATATACAACATATTGTTAGTTATAATCACCACATTGTACAATCGATCTCTTGAACTTATTCCTCCTAACCGACATTTTGTATCATCTGACCAACATCTCTCCAACACCTCCAGCCCCTTTAGTGATTCCACAATGTATATTTCAAAGCGAAAAATGTTGTACAAAATAAATATATACCATCTTTATTTGCCAATAAAAACAAAAATCTGAACATGTGAGAAGATTTGGCAGATTGAGTTATGAATTGATATGAGTCCTTCTGTTTTTTCTTATATTCATGAGAAGGAACATAAATTGCACACTTTAATTTTTATAAAAATGGTACCAATCTAACTTCATACCTAGAGTTTAATTTGAATTGTTTGTAAAATTAGATTATGCTATCATATCATGTTTACATCAGAGATCAGCCTCTTTTTTATGGTTCATGGTATACCAGAACCCATGTTCTAATTTCATACAGCTTTGAATATTGGCAAATTTTTCTTTAAAGCATGACTCTTTTGCCACATTCAGTATATTAATTAGATTATCATCTGGTCATGGATACTGCTGAATGTCCATTCCCATTATTTAATGTATATAGTTATTTAATATGTGTCCTCAGTTACATAGCTAGCATGACTACTATCAATATTTTCCTGAATTAAACCCATAAGCCATTTTAGTAGCTGTGATTGGAAAGTGTAATGGATATGTACCTCTCTGGTTTGTTTGATAGCAAAATACATATATGGGTTTGTGTGGGCAAATATATATATATATGTGTGCGTGTGTGTGTGTGTGTATATACATATATAAGTATATATTCTCTTATGTCTATCAATGCTTCTCTCAAAAAGCTTAGAATATGTAAATGATAATTAACAGAGAAAGAAGCTTTTATCACCTTATGTCCAGTGGCCTGAAAATTTGCATTAGTGCACCTATTTTCACTATATGTCTCTAATTCTTACTAGCATGTGTAATCATATATATCTGAAGACCATCAACATTACACATCATTTAACTTTAATAGAGAACATACACATTATCCTTTTGTTTTCTTATCTTTTATTTGCCTGGTGAAGTTTATTGTCCAATCATGCCCTTATTGTGAATTCTCACCATACCCAACTAGGAGATGAAATATAAACTCTGACACACAGTTTATATATGTATTATTACTCCCCCTACCCCTATGGAGGGTAATATAGTGCTGAAATTGAATTCTTGTCCTCTAAAGTCAGACTGCCTGGATTCACAACAGGTTCTTAAACATCATTTATTCTTTATTTCACTGTGACTCAGTTTCCTTAACTGTATTAAAAAAGTAATGATATTGATACCTAACTCATAGGGTTACTAAAAGGGCACAATATGCTAATATTTAAAATGATACTCAGCACATGGTAATCTCTCAGTAAATGTTAGATTTTTATCCTTCTTTAATTCATCTCGTATTGATATTTTACTTTGTGGTTTTCAAACATATCCTCAAATGCCATCATCACTTGTGATATGAACAAACAGGAGTCATTTTCCCTACTTAAAATATGGCAGATATTAGTCTATGAAAGATGAAGGGATGTGGTATATTTCATTTTCTTACAGGAAGAATCTAAATCACTGGAGATGAAGGCAGAGAGCTATTGAAGAAGGCTGTATCTGGGAGAGGCATTTACATTTCATATCCAAGAAAAAACAGCCATCAGCATAGAAAAAGCATGTCTGATTCCAAGGAGAAATAACAGATTAAAGAAAATCTCCTAAAGATCCACATCTAGCAAGTTTGACTAAGGCCTATATATTCAATATGTAAAGTTTAGTTCAATAACACAGCATAAAAATAAGGGAAAAATGGGTGCGGATTACTGAAGTCATAATCCCTGAGTTTTACACCTCTTGTACCGACCTAAAGAGGTTTAGGCATGCCACCAAATTTTTTCTTGTGCTCCACTTCTTTTGTCTATGTGGTGAAGAAAGTAATGTTTATATGAGAATCAACTTAACATTTATAAAGTATGTACAACAGTCACTAGCATAACGTCAGTGCTGTTTATGTTTATATTAAATAAGTAAAATAAAGTGAAGAGAAAACGGGTGAAAAAGTATAGGGCTAGGATCTAGGATTTGTTTTCAATATATTTTATTATTTGAGTCAAGGAATTTGGATTTCTAGACAATTGGGAGGCTTTAGACAAAAATTCTCAATAATTATTGTAAATCAGCATAAACTGTAGAATTCATGAACCAATACAGAGTCTCACACTCTTCTCCACAGATAGTTTAGTGCAAAAGATGAGTGGTCTGATTCAGGAATCTACATATGAGCAAATATTACATAGTTCAGATCCAGAAGGTAAACCAATGATATTTTGAGAAAAGCTGCTGTGAGATCATGTGTGCTAAGCTATATACCTCAAGTCATTGTTTTTATTTCTATTGTCTCCCTTTATTATTATTATTTTTTACAACAACCAAGGTTTATTTTTCCAACAAGGAAGAATAAAACTGAAACATTCTGAAAGCCACAGCAAACTGCTCTCCTTTCTTTCATTTATAATGATCAAGTATTTCGTTCTGTGGATTTTTGCCTGCTGTGTTTAACAGAAGGTAAATCTGACCATGAATTTAAAAAAAAGGAAAGAAAGAAAAAAAGAAATACTTTAGAGGGCGGAATTCCTCTTCCACCCAAACTGAGAAATATAAATCTGACCTCTTCCTTCCTCATTACAGTTGAGTGGAATGTGGCTTTATGGAGTCACAACTGATAAAAAGCAAGGAGAAGCATCAATGAATATGCTACTGCAGAGACTGGAAGTCCCTATTCATGAGCAGTACAGACTTCAAGCCAGACTGAGACGCAAACAGCAAGTATTTCTCTGAGAAAAGAACTGTTGGCTCTGAATAGAGAGGTTTATGTCCCTACATCCACAAACAAGCAATTTGGGGGAACTATCATAAACAATATATTTGTTTTTTGAATGACACGGAATTTTATGAAACACAGGAAAAACTGTTGTGGCATAAAGTTATTTTAAGAGTTTTTATTAGCCACATATATAATGAAATGCATGCATTCGTATATTTTGAACTGCAAATAGTTACTGAAAACTTATGTCTCCAAAATATATTCACCCCTCTCAGGGGCTAAACCTAGAATTAAGTGCTTTTTCCTGATTCAATTTTCATAGATTTGTTGGTGAAAGATATTTACTAAGTGAAAGGTGCTCCTCTGTCTCTGCACCAGAAAACGATAATTTGTCACAATAGCCAGTCTTCTAGAGACTTGCTCTGTGATCTAATGAGTTCCTAGTCAACACAATTTACCACATACAAGTTATTATGTCTCTGTGTGTTTGTGTATAAACAAAATAAGGTCTTCCCCATTCCAAAGCCTGGAACGGAGAGAGAGAGATTTAATCCACATTTTCTTCTAGATCTACCTCTCTCTGTTCTTTCTGTTCTTTCAGAACCATTCATTGATTGCAATACACACTATGACACGATAGTCATGTTGCATGCACTTATGTAAAGATGGAATTGATCGTTACAAGTTCAACTTCCAGAGTCACTTCCATCCCAGGTTAATTACTCAACCATTGGTGACTTAGCTTCTTGGGACCCTAGTCCTTCCTCATATTAATCCCCTGTCCCTATAGGGATATTATAATGCTAAAATAAAAACTGGTCCCTGTTAACTTCTGCTTGTCAAAATTCTACCCATCCTTTGATACCATTCCATATTACTATCCTTCAGTACTTGGATCATGAGCATGGCGTTCCTTCCAACTTCAGAACAATGTTGCAATGATGACTGTTTTTCATTATCTGCTGAAAATATATATTCATCTCTTTTGTTCACTCTTTTGTATTAAAATTTTTCTTATAATTGGAATTATTTATTATTACTTATTATTTTTTCTCCAGTTTGGTCTATAAGCACACATAAGTAGTAAGTACCTATTTGTTCAAATCATTCCATTTGCATTAATATATTATTTATGTGTAGTGACTTCAGCTGTACCCTCTCAAAGCAAAATATGTTGTATACTTGAAAATAAAGTGTAATTACATTTTATACACTTATAAATATCTTATAGAAATGTAAGATAGTTAACTATATGAAAATTAAATAATAAAATAATATACTTCATTATTAAAATAGATATTCAATTATTCCAGAACTTAATTAGCAAATTTAACTTTATTTCTGTGACTGAATTAAAAAGATATCTCAGTTTACAGTAGTATTAACTTGTGATTTCACAGTTATATTCTTTCTAATATTAATGGTAATACACAAATTATGGAAGAAAAAGATTTCCAAAGTATAACTTGGTCCACACGATCTTCTAGCAGGTTTTCTCAAAATATCATCGGTCTACCTCCTAGATCAGAAGTATTTAGTATTTGCTCATAGTCAGATTCCTAAATCAAACCACTTATCTATTGAATTAGAATATCTGTGGGACAAAGTGTGAAACTCTGTTTTGTTTCATGAATTCTACAACTTATGTTTGTTGACAATAATTATTGAGAATTTTTGTCCCAAATCTCCCAATAATCTCATAATTGGCTAATAATAGTGCTTGTGTAAAAATCTCCATTTACCCATATACATGGTGTGCCACCTTGGCAAGTTACTTAACCTCATTATGCCTAAATGTCTTCCTTGGTGAAAAAAAGGATAAAATAGCATCTAGATCAAATGGATATTTTGAGGGTTAAAAACTGTAATTCCTATAAATCACCTAAAACCGTGCATGGCATACTTAGAACCTGATAAATATCGTCTTGTTACACTATTATATACTAGTTCTTGGCCCCGGGCACAAACATGAAAGTCCCAACAGTTCTGGAAGAAAAGTATTAGTTATTCAATAAATGTTTAAATGCTCGTGGTTTCTTTTACTCATTAATTCACCAAATATTTCTTTTTTTTTTTTTTTTTTTTTTGAGTTGGAGTTTCACTCCGTCACCCAGACTGGAGTACAGTGGCCGCGACCCGCTGGGCTCCGGCTCTCCTTCCGTCTCCGCCTTCCAAGTAGCTGGAGCTACAGGCGAGCGCTACCACGCCCAGCTGACTTTTGATTTTATTGTAAGAGATGAGGTCTCGCCAAGTTGCCCAGGCGGGTCTCGAACCCGCAGGCTCAGGCAGTCCACTCACCTCGCCCTCCCAAAGGTGCGGGATTACAGGCTGAGCCATAGCTATTATGTGCCTAGTGGTGTTATAGGTATAAAGTTGACAAGCAAGTCCCCTGCCATTATGCAACTTACATTTTGGAAATGGAAAAGAGAGAAATGACGACCATCTCAAAAAATAAGTGTCCCAATATTAGGTAGGAAAACACTGTGAACACGAAGAGCTAAGAAGCGACTATCAATGTTCTTTAGACTGAAGGACAAAAAATGTCATCGTGATTAGAATTTTGAAAAATGAGAAGATCATCATGAGGAGCTATATAATCAGAATTTTTCAGGGAGAGGAGACATCAACAAATGCAAAGACCACACAAAGAAAATTTTAAAGCTGGTGTGCTTGAGGATGACAGAGAATCCTGTGGGCTGTCATTGAGTATGTGAAAGGGAGAGGCAGGAGTATGCGCGAGAGAATAAGGCAGAGGCCCCCTCTGTACAGCTTATAAGACTGTGGAAAGTAGTTCAGATTTTATTTTGAGGCAATAGAATGTGGGTAGCAGGATTTTAAGCAAGAAAATAACATAATCTGATTTGTGGGGTAAAATTTCACACTGACTACAGTGTGGAGAATGGATTGTAGGAGTGGAAATGAGAAGGCAAAGACGATTGCCGAGAAGTGGTTCCAGTTATCCAGATGTAAGGGCTGGTGGCTTGGTTACAGAGTCAGAGGATATATTTGGGAACATTGATTTACTTAGAAATATCTATCCAGAAGAAAATCCCATCCTTAGTAATTTAATTAGTGTATTATGCTAATTAATGAATTGCAACATGGTTCTACAGTCCAGAATTAGAGGTTTAAAAGATGAGCAGGGTTTAAGATATCATTTGACAACTGGTATTAGTATATCAGACTATGGCTGTGTGACACCATGTCAAATATCTAAGATTTGAATGGCATAATATACAGCGCTTCACATTTTTTCTTATTCCTTTTGTTTCCCCACACAGAATGGTTTATTTTCACTTTTAAACCACATGAGTGACAGCTGCTACGACTTTGGAAGTTTAGCAGTCCGGGGAGAAATGGGAAAGTAGAACTTTTGGGAAAAAAGTGAAATATTTGAATACTTGTAAAAAGCTAGACCGTTGTAGGGGAAGTAAATAACCACTTCGTCTTACAGGAACCATGCGTTGGTCACTGATGTTTAATTTAAAAGTCTTCAAATGATGTGTGTTAAAATTCTGTTGGTTACATTGATTTGGATAGAATATTGATAACAAATGATATTACTGTGAGTGAACAAAACATATTCACTTGCCTATATGCTACCTGGGAAAAAACAAAATTGACAATTCTGTTTGATTTTACAGACATTTATTAGCAAGGGTTTGAATACTGATGTTTAAAAGTCTCCACAGTACAGCAATATTGTGATTGTTCCAATCTCTCCAGTGAGGGAAGATTTCATAGAAGAGAGTGCCTGAGGTGACTCTGCAAGAAATGTGTAGGAATATGGCACGCAAAGGAAAGGAATAAGAACTCATCTAGTGAGGGGTTAGCATGAGTAAAATAAGGGTGACCTGAAAAATATGATGCATAAAAGAAAGTATCAAATAATTGCACATTATAGAAGCATAGTGCAAAACTGCAAGATTTGATGCAATATAAATATCTAACAAAAATTATATGCATTGCCTTATTTCTATCAATGAGAGGAATTATCTGAAAAGTTATACCAATGCCTATCTACAGAAAAAAATAAAAATTTAAAAAAAGGACTATTATTCAACAATGCATTTACGAAATTTAACAGTAATCACACCTATAACTATACAAAAATAGAGACTATACATTTAATTTTAATAATAACTAAAATATGTGTGTATGTAAACTTATGCACAAATATATACATACACAAATACAGACAGATATGCACTGACATTTATTGAGATTCTAAATAAATGTTAAACCCTGCCCTTAAGGTTGTACATATTTTGTCTGATTTATGTCTCACTATTTACTGTAGTTGATGCTCTTTTTATACTATTTGCAAGCTGCCAAAACTGTGTCATGGATATGTGTGGCCTATCAATAGCTAAGTGTAACTAGCAATAAAATTCTAGAGATAGAGCTCCTGCTGTTTTAGTGCCCTTTCTTTCTAAATCTAGCATTTGAGCCTTTTTTTTTGCATTATTAATTTACCAAGCATTCAATAGATAATACTTGAAGTATTAGTCTGCTAATCCTGCTGTAACAAAGTCCCAGTTATCGGTGGCTTTGGCAAAGACAAAGTGCACTAGAAAAGTTAAATATGGAAGAATTTTATTTAGGACTAGTGCAATAGGGAAGAGAACTCAAATTTAACCCTGTGGAAACAAAAGGTGGAAGAAATTTTAGGCATTAGAATGAACTAGTGGGAAAGAAAGTACTAGAAGATATTAGATGACAGGCTAGCCAAGATGATCAGGTCATCTGTGTTTGCTAAAGGGTACTTATGGAAAATAGACTTCTACTGTTTCACAGAGATGGGGAGTGGAGCCGGGAGCTTTATCTTGATGTTTATATTTTGAAGGAGTGACTCCCAAGTCCTTGAGAAAAAAATTGTTGTATTGTAAAACTGGCAAAAGAATGGGAGTAGATTTATATCTCAAAATAACGAAGAACAAATTTAAAATTGCAAATGCTCTAAAGTGAATGCTGTAAGAAAATGGAGTTTGGGGGTCAATAGGAAGAAAGCCATCTAAAATTTAGTTGAGCTGAGCAGAAGATTAAGGCACTCTTAAACAATGTAAATATATTGTCTCACATTTTTGAAGGTCAGCAGCTCAGCATTGGTCCCCTCTGATGGCTGTGAGGAAGAATCTATTTCATGTCTCTTTCTTAGCTTCTGGTGATTTGCTGGCATTCCTTGACTTCTGCTGCAGCACACCACTCTTTGCTTTCATCTTCACATGGTGTTCTCCCTGTGTACGTGTCTACTTCCAACTATACAGACAACATGATTGGATTAGAGGCCTGTCCTACTGCAGTCTGACTTCATCTTAAGTTTTCTAATTGTGTCTATCTGCCAAAACTCTAATTTTGAATTTCCATATTCTGAGGTACTAAAAGGTAAGACTTCGGTGCATCTCTTCCTTCTTTTCTTTCTTTTTCTCTCTTTCTCTTTCTTTCTCTCTCTCTCCTTCCTTCCTTTTTTTTAATAGACTTTGCTTTTTAGAATAGTTTTAAGTTCAGAACAAAATTGCACAGATGGTACAGAGATTGCCCAGTTGCCTTACCCTTACCACTATACATGCATAACTTCCCCAATTATGTCAATATCCTGCATCAGAGTGGTAAATTTGTTACACTGAAGGATGTACAGTAACACATAATTATCACACCAAAGCCATAATCTACATTAGGGTTTACTCTCTATTTTGAATATTTTATGGGTTTGGAAAAAAGCATAAAATTCTCCTATTTCTTGCTCCTTTCCCTCCAGTCCCTGGCAACCACCAAACTTTTTACTGTCTCCATAGTTTCTTTCTTACAATGTCACATAATTTAAACATACGGTATTGGTCTACTCAGTTTGGCATCTTTCACTTAGTAATATGCATTTAATGTTCTTCCATGTCATTTCATGGCATGAAATCTTATTTCTTTTTAGTGTTGAATAATATATCATTGTCTGGATGTTCCTCGGTTTAACTACGCATTCATGTGCTGAAGGACATTTTGGTTACTTCCACATTCCACATTTTGACAATTATAAATAAAGTTGCTATAAACATTTGTGTGCAGGTATTTTTAGACATAAGCTTTCAACATCTGTGGGTCAATACCAAGGTGGTGATTGCTGCTTCCTATGAGAAGAGAATGTTTAGTTTAGTGAGAAATTTTCTTCTAAAGTGGCTATCCCATTTTGTATTCTCACCAGCAATGAAAGAAAGTTTGTTCCACTTCCTCACCAACATTTGGTGATGCCAGTGTTCTGGATTTTGCCCATTTTAATACGTGGGTAGTATGATCTCATTATTATTTTAACTTACATTTCCCTTGTGACATATGACATAGAACATTTTTTAATATGTTTATTTGTCATCTATATATCTTTGATGAGGTTTCTGTTAAGGTCATTGGCCTCTGTTATCTTCTACACATATAAGTTTTGGTGGGACACAATTCAACTCATTATACTTAGTTTTTATTGATGCGTTAAATGGCACACTTAATAGTGCAAATAGTTCCCTGCATGTTGATACTACTGTTTAATTGGATCCCTACTGAAATGTAAGACTATGAGGCATTTAGTTTCATTTATAGTGAAATGTAGCATTTATTATAACTAATGTTTAATTTATAAATACATACATGCACATACGTAAATATGTGAGTAACTTGTTTTATTTTTGCGAGAGCTACCTATGAATAAATATTAAGTGTTAACCATTATAGTAAAAATTTACCTAGTTCTGTCTAAAAATGGAGACCGATTGGTTTTTCTGACACAAATTTATTATGCATATATTGAATATATTATCAGGCACCTTAAAATTTGAAATAACTAGGTTATTAAAATATTTTGGCTTATGCAAGTAAATCCTAATTAATGCATATGAGATATGTTTCCTAAAAAATGTAAAGTCAAGAAGGAAAAAAAAAAGCAAATATCTAATTTTCCTGAATAGCTAAATGTATTGGTTTAATATAAATAATATCGATCACAAAACTGACGCCAATATTATCTCAATATAAATAAGTATATCTCTGTATAAATAATTTCATGTTATTCTTGTTATTTTGAGTTCATGCAGGTTTTTATGAAAGGAAGGTATGAGTTTTTCTGTCATCTTTAGCTACAATAAAAAGCTGTTGCCGTTCTATTTTTCTTCTGTGTCTCAAACATACTCAGGTTCAACAGGAGACAAGAGAAGAATAAAGAGAAGACAGAGCAATGGGAGGAGTAGCAGGAGGGTGTGATTGATTATGTCAACAACAAAAGCAAATTTGAAGAGAAGGATAAGAACAGTGTAAAGTAGTTAAAGATGGTTCACTCCAACAAGAAGGTGAAAACTGTTTTATGAAGGGTCAAACTGAGTGAAAAGAAAGGAAGTTTTTTGATCACAAAGAAAACAGCTTTCTTAAGTTTCTTAGAAACAAGAAAGAAAATATCTTCTGAAAGCAATTTGTGGCATAATGATATTTAAATACTCCTTAAAATAGGAAATAGTTAAGTGGTACTCATCTTTGCATATGATAAAATGGCTGCACATATGTAACGATTTCTATAAATAATTTAATTTAAAAATAAATAAAAATGAGAATATTGTCTTGACTGAAAAATAATTGATGTTGAAAGAAAAAGGAGTTTAATCCTGTATCTTTGCAAACTGAAGTCGAAATTAAATGAAAGAGTCTTCTAGAATAAAAAATACTGAGGCCAAATAAATAAAAAGAGCCAGTTTATTTTATTTGCTCTTACACTGGAATAGAAGGTGTTTGTTTCAAAGTTTGTAACTGAAGAGTTTTGCTGAAAAAGAAATTAAAATGTAGGGTAAATAAAAATCTAGAAAGCTGACTCTTGGTAATGACCTCATATTTAAATTTCATTTTTTTAATGTAGTGTTCTTAATATTTATAACCAAATTAGAACCCCATAGGACAATCTCAACTGTGACTATTTGATAATACTTGAAGAAGTCTACTTTTTATAAAGAGCTACTTGGATGGTTTTATACTGCATTAGAACTTGTGCTATTCCTCTGAAGTGTCTGGATCTTTCTGAATTTAGTGGAAGTCTTTAAAACAAATAATAACATTTTCAATCATTCATCAGGTTTTGTTGAATGTGAAAAATTTTGTTCACTTTGAATCTGGCTCACTTTGAAATTTGGTTCATCATTAAATGGTCTAGGTAAATACAGAAGTTGCTCAGCTAAGCAAATATTTGGAGATTAAACAATTATAGGCAAATGAAGACTAAATTCTGACATTTTTTGTCCTCTCTCTTGCCAAATTTATAACTAGGGAGCCTGAGGAGTTGGGTTTTTATTAACTCTATATAAAGTGGGTTACTTTCAAACCTGACTCTGGTGTGACATCACATAACTAGTAAAGAAAGAAATCAAAATATTTTATGACCCTGCAAAACCATTGCTTGGGGGAAATTTGCATCTGTATAGAATCTCCTTCCAGGGAATCAACAGAGGGAGGAGACCTTTGCTATCTATCTCAGAGCTGCCACATATGAAGCTTCATCTACATATCTAGACACTTCCTCATCATTCCTGAAGGTACCCTTTTATCTCAATGTACCATTTTCTTTACTGATTTCAAAATTCCTTTGACAGAGCAAATCTCTAAATCCAGCTATGACCTGTAAGCCCTTCTTGTCCTCCCTTCTTGCCTATATTGACTTTTTTTTTTTTTTTTTGGTAGCTTCTTTCTTCCTAAGAGGTTTATAACCAAGTTGCAATTCAACCACTTCAGGCACATGATTTCAGGAGTTCTTGGAGTGGTGCTACAGACAGGTCATTCACATTTGGCTGAGAATAAACCTTCCTAAATATTTTAGAGTTTGGTATCTTTTGTCAAAACAAACATTAACTAAAGAATGACATAAAGCATATGAGTACAAATAACATTTTTTAAAAAAAAGTAAATGAAACTACCCTGTAGTCACTATGACTAACAGGATAAATCCGCTTTAGACTGTGATTGAGGTGATCTCAGGATCTACAGGAACTTTTAAAAAAATATTTATTTGTGATAATCTGAACATCATATGAATGAGGAAGTACACAGCAGTTATGTGTGGAAGTAGAGGATTTTTCTCTCTATGCTGCTATGCTTGTATAGAAAAAAGTATAACTCTTCTGCTATAAAAAAGAATTATGATATCAAATATTGATCAAATAGCAAGTACTTTTACTTAAAAATATACACAATAACATCAAAATAACATTAGCCAATGACATCTAAATATTTAGATTTGTAGTATTAACTAATTTTATCTTTTTGAGTTATGTAGTCACTCAATTCAAGATTATTTACTCTATTTCTATCTTATTCAGAAAGAAATACCAATGATAAGGTAACCAATAAGAAACTTAAGAGATTGAAATAAGCATAATAGACCAGAATCAAATAGTAAGTTTTGGATGGTTTTGTGAGGCTCATCTAAATCCCTTCTATATAACTACCACAGATAAATCCAAGAAACTGAAAATATTAGTATCCCACACCAAGCTCGTTATTTTATCTGATCAGATTGTTTTATCTGGACAAAAACTTGTACAGAAATTATCTATCCAGTGAATAGAGATTGAGGAAAATAACCTTTCTTTCTATATATTCTATTTTCTTTTTCTCCTTTAATATCTGAAGATGAAAATTGATTAATTATAACGAATAATAATGAGTAGACAAGGGAGAACTGAAATAGACTTGTGTAAAATTAATTTATTATAAAAGACCTTCTCATCCCACTTGCAAGTTTTATACAGCCTTATTAAAACAGAAAATCTATACCTAAACCATGGCTTAAAACCCAAAGCATTTACGTAGTAGACACTGTGCTTTTCAAATTTTTCATGTAAAAAGTACTCAACTGCTTCTGAAAAACAAAAGGAAAAATATTAAAAAGCAAAACTTATTAAACATATGTAGTCTTTACTCTTCAGTAATGCTCTTGTAGAGACTTTGACATGAATGTTAGTATATTAATCAGCTATGACTATTCATTTATTATTTATTTATTTCTTGAGTCAGAGTCTCACTCTGTAAACCAGGCTAGAGTACAGTGGCAACATCATGGCTACCCAGGCTCAATCTGCTCAGGTGATACAACCACCACAGTCTTCCAAGTAAAACTACCTACAAAATAAAAATCTCTGAACCAAATGACTTTTGAGCAGAATTCTACCAAACATGGAAGGAGGAGCTGATACCAATCCTATTGAAAGTATTCTGGACAATCAAGAAAGATGGAACTCCCCTCAAATCATTTTATAAATCTAACATCACACTGATACCTAAACCAGGTAAAGATCCAACAAAAAAAGAGAACCGCAAGCTAATATCCCTGATGAACACAGATGAAACATTCTCAACAAGATTCTAGCAAATTGGATCCAACATCATCTCAAAAACCATCCACCATGGCCAAGTAGGCTTCATTCCTGAGATACAAGGCTAGTTCAACCTTCACAAGACCATAAATGTAACTCAGTACATCAACAGATATAAAAACAAGAAGCGCATGATTATGTCATTAGACACAGAAAAGGTTTTCAATAAAATCTAGCATTCCTTCTTGATAAAAACACTTGAAAACCTAGGCATAGAGGGAACATACTTTAAAATAGTAAGAGCCACCTAAGATAAACCCACAGCCAAAATATTGCTAAATGGACAGAAATTGGAAGCACTTCCCCTGAAACCAAAACAAGACAAGGATGCCCACTCTCAACCCTCCTGTTCAACATAGTGTTAGAAGTCTCCTAGCCTAAGCAATCAGAAAAAAAAAATAGAAAATCAGTGGTACCCAAATAGGAAAAGAGTAAGTTATGTTATCCCTCTTTGCTGATGATATAATCCTATGCCTTGGAAACCCAAGAGAATCTATCAAAAACCTCATTACACTGATTAAGGACTTTGGTAAAGTCTAAGGGTACAAAATCAATGTTCAAAAGACAGTCGGATTCTTATACATCAAAAACAAACAGGCAGAGAACCAAATTAAAAAAAAAAAAATCCCATTCACACTAGCCACACACATACAAAATACCCTGACATCTTCCTAACCAGAGAAATGAAAGACCTTTAAATGAAACATACTAAACACTGCTGAAAGAAATCAAAGAAGACACAAACAAATGGAAAACTATTCCATGCTCATGGACTGTAAGAATCAACATTGTGAAGATGTCCATTCTATCAAAGGCAATCAAAAGATTAATTGGAATACCCATTAAATTACCAACATCATTGTTCTCAGACCTGAAAATGACAACACAGAAATTCATATGGAAGCATAAATGACCACAAATAGCCAAAACAATTCTTAGCAAAAGAAACAAAGCAGGAGGTGTCACATTTCCAGACTTTAAACTTTTTAATAAGGCTACAATAATAAAAACAACCTGGTACTGGTAAAAGAACAGTCATATAGACCAATGAAACAGAATAACAATTCCAGAAGCAAAACCTCGATTTCTCAACCAACTCATCTTTGGCAAAGCCTCCGCCAACAACCAGTCGTCGTGAGAGGAGAACCTATTCAGTAAATGGTGCTGGGAAAACTGACTGGTCACATGCAGAAGATTGAAACAGAATACCCACCTATCACCAAACACAAAAATAACTCTACATGGATCAAAGATCTAAATGTAAAACCTCAAACTATAAGAATCTTAGAAAGCACAGGAGACTCCCTTATGCAAATTGGAATAAGCAATCAATTCCTGATCAAAACCCCCAATGCTCATGCCATAAGAGATATAATAGATAAGAGGGACCTCATTAAATTGACCTCAGTAAACTGCAAAGCTTCTGCAAAGCAAAATTAACCATCAAGAGAGTAGAGAGACAGCCCACAGAATGGAAAAAAATATTTACCAACAGTATATCTGACAAAGGCCTAACCTCCAGGAACTCAAACATGTCAAAGGAAAAAAAAAACAGCCCTATTAAAAAGTGGGCAAAAGATATGAATAGATACTTATCAAAAGAAGACATTCAAGCAGTCAACAGATATGAGAGAAAATGCTCAGCCTCACTAATCATCAAAGAAATGTAAATCAAAAACAAAATGAGATACCACCTAATGCCAGTCAGGATGGTCATCATCAATAACATCAAAAAAATTGATGCTGAAGAGAATGGGGGGGAAAAGTATTGCTTCTATGCTGTTGGTGGGAGTGTAAACCAGTACAGCCTCTGTGGAAAACAGTGTGACAATTCCTAAAAGATCTAAAAATTGACCTTATTTGACCCAGCAATCCCCATTCTGGGAATATACCCAGTGGACTTCAAATCATCCTATAAAAAAGATGCCTGCACACACGTTTATTGCAGCATTATTCACAATATCAAAAACAGAACCAACTGTGCTGTCCATTGAAAGTGAACTCGTTACAAAAGTTGTGGTACATATATGCAATGGAATATTACATTACACAGTTATAAAGAAGAACTAACAGTCCACTTTTTAATAGGGTTGTTTGTTTTTTTTTCCTTTTGACATGTTTGAGTTCCTTGTAGATGAAAATGAGGGAAAGTTTTTAATTGCTTGACTTTTTGCTTGCTTGTTTGCTTTGGTATAAGACACTGAGATTTTGAGGTGACTTTTAAATAGCCATAGTAGCCGTGCACAATGACTCACACCTGTAATCCCAGCACTTTGGGAAGCAAAGGTGAGAGGATCCCCTGAGCATAGGGAGTTGAGACCAGTCTGGGCAACATAGCTAGACTTCATCTCTACAATAAATATGAAAATTAGCCGGGTATGGTGGTGCACATCTATAGTCCCAGCTACTTGGAAGACAGAGGTGGATGGATCTCCTGAGTCCAGCAGGTTGAGCTTGGGTAGTCGTGATGGTTCCACTGCACTCTAGCCTAGGTGACAGAGCAAGCTCTGATTCAATAAGTAAATAAATGAATAAATAAATAGCTGACTAATATACTAGCGTTTATGTCATATTCTCTATGAAAACATTACTGAAGAGTAAAGACCACATATGACTATTAAGTTATGCCTTTTTAATTCTAAAGATGTGGGGGTACAATCAGGATTAGATACATAAGTAGTCATCATACAGGTAAAGATTGGAGCACCCTTTGGTCCCCACTTCTGGTTTGAGATCAGGTACCCTTATTGATTCTATGTGCCCTCTCCTTCCCTGGCAGTTTCCTGATACTGCCAATCTCTTTCTTATAGTATCGTGATAAATGTTCAGGGTCTGCTTATGAGTGAGAACATGTGCTACTCTGATCATTGTTTCTGTGATAGATCACTGAGTATGATACTCTAAATCCAACCAAGTTGCTGCAAAAGAGCAAGGGGAAACATACAATACCTCTTAAGTTGTTGACTCAAAACATCAATGGAGCAGGGAACATACTCAACCCACTTTCGTGCATTGCAAGGTCACTTGGAAAGAGAACTGAAAAATTGAAAACAACAATAAAATTACCTCAGTCAATAAAGTAATTTTAAACTTTTACAGAATTTTATCTCTGGTGAAAATAAATGGGATAGAGACAAATTTTCTAAGAATTGGCTAAATCCATCCAAGTTGCTGCAAAGTCCATATGTTTGTCCTTCTTTATGGCTGCATAATATTCCATTGTGTATATGTACCACATTTTTTATCCAGTCCAGCTTCAGTGGGCAGCACGGTTAGTTCCGTGTTTTTGCTATTGTAAACAGAGCTGCAACAAACATACATGTGCAGGTATCTTTTTTTTAGAATGATTTGAGTTTCTCTGGGTATATTCCCAATAGGGGAATTGCTAGGTCATTGGAAGGTAAATTTCTAATTCTTTCAGAAATCACCACACTGTCTTCCAAAGAGGTTGCACTAGTTTGCATTCCCACCAGCAGTGTAGAAGCTAGAGCGCAGTGGCTCCGTTATGGCTACCCAAGCTCAACCTGCTGGACTCAGGAGATCCATCAACCTCAGGGTTCCAAGTAGCTGGGACTATAGACGCGAAACACCATCCTCGCCAGCATCTGTTGTTGTTGGTTTTATTAATGATGGCCATTCTTACTGGGGTTAGGTGGCATCTCGATGTGGTTTTGATTTGCATTTCTCTGATAATTTTCTACCTCCCATGCTTTGACTTCATAGTGCAATCATAGTAGGGGTTCAAATACACAAAATGATTTTAGTGGAAAAACTTCTAGAACATTTGTGAACGAAAAATTTAAGTTGAAAAATATAAAAATGTCAGCAATTTTTTTTTTCTTTTGGAAGAAACGAAAACATTAGGATGGAGCAGTTTGAATGCATATCTAAGAGTTACAGCAATAAAGCAACATGGTTTTGGCAAATAGCAAAGTGCAATGTAGCATAGATCAACAGTCCTAACTCCAGATGTTGTTAGCAAAACCCTTATTTTTTAATCTATAAAATGAGAGAAACATGATCATCTAAAATAAGTCTACCTGATTGAGAACTCAAGAACCATCAATTAGCTGACATATATAGATTGTTCAGGATGCATACAACTAGTAAAGTACATTTTTAAAATTCTGAGTATTTTTAAATTTAAATCATAATGCCAGGTACTAAGATAAAATTTGAATAACAAGATTTAAAAATTTCGGCAAGTGTATTTTTAAAATTATATTTTGTACGTTAAATGCATGATACTTGTGAGAATTAAAGTATATATTTGAAAAGATGTTGTAAATGATGTTTAGTAGTTTTAGAGAGAGTTAGATTAAAACTACAGATTATCTGGGCATGTTGGCTCACACCTGTCATCCCAGCACTTTGGGAGGCAGATGTGAGAGAACTGCTTGAGCCCACAGGTTTGTGGCCAACCTAGGCATCTTGGAAAGGTCTTGCCCCTACAATTAAAAAAAAAAAAAATTGGGCATGGTGGCCTACACCTGTAGTCCCAGTTATTTAGGATTCTGAGGCAGAAGGATCATCTGAGCCCAGTTGGCCCAGGCTACCATGAACATGCCACTGTCCTCCAGCCTGGGTGACAGAATGACACTTCAACTTAAAAAAAAAGATAAAAAATGAAAATAAAACTCAGATTATATGACTAAGTTCCAGAGGAACGGTAGAAAAGCATGGAACTGAGATACTTTTTCTTGAATATACTTACGACAAATTCATATTTAAAAGTCAATATTTTATTGACCTATAATTAATAATTACTGATCTCATCTCATCTCTTGAACATGTGACAGTCCATGTTTGAAAAAAGGGGAAGATCTAAAGCCTTACAGTTTTATTATGATAAATGATAACAAATAAGAAATATATATATTGGAGGTGGGACTAACTTTATAAAATCAGAAACAGACATCCCCAAAATAGAGAAAATCTATATTCATGAGCCAAAGTCTACAGAGTAAGATGTAAGGATTCTTCACAATAAAAAGAAGGTATTAAAGGTAAAATTTGATGAGAAATATTTTTGTTTTAGTGAGTCGTATGAGGTCCTCTTCTCCATCTCTTCAATGCTTTTATTTTCTCTTTTATCTGGTGTTATGTTTTGTATAATCAATAGATAATCTTACATCTGCTCACTTTTTAACATTGGCTCATAATTCCAAGTATTTTTTTAAATGGATATTTAAAAAATTTGAAGAAAATAAAGATTAAGAAGCTGGGAAATCACTTACAAAGATCATGATTATTTTACTTGTATTTTAAACCATCTTAAGATAACAGTGAAGAAATGTAGATTCGCAGATGTGAGAATAGAAATGTTCTCTAATAACATATTTTCTTGATGAAATATGATGAAATAATTTGCTAATCTTTCAAAATATTTGAAGTACTATACCCATTGAAATAATTCTGTACAATGTACACTTTTAAAAAATGATATCTGGACATAATAAAAAAAAAACTTTCACATCAAAACTTATTTTGATGTGAAAGATGATAAAAGTATAATTGCTTTTTACAATTCTTTATTTTACCTTTAATTAACTTTATTTCTGTTTTTAAGTGCTTTACCCTCTTATTCACCCTCAGACTATGACATTATTTTACATTTAAATTAAGACAGCTGATAGTACCATTTTGGAATCCTACATTAAGGAGAAAATGAATGTAAATTCAAAAGACGACATAACGTTTTCAAACTGGAAATATTTGATACTACAATTAATATTTAAAAATACAGAACAAAAATGGCAACTTTATTCTGCCTCTGAAATTGTCACATCAAAGTAAGTAGAAACTTTGACTTTTCTTGGAGAATGTGTTTTTTATACAATATTACTAACAATTGATTAAGAGAATATCCTTCATAAGATTTTCAATCTAACCCCAAATCTCCATTTGTACTTTTATTCTCTTTAAACTCAAATTGAATGTTATCTTTAATGAGTCTCTTATGAGCCTCTCTGATAATTTATATAACTTTCGTATTGCTTACCACATTATCCTTATTTCTTTAGTAAGTTACATTTTGGTAATTAATGTAGAACACAGTGTCTTTGAGGGAGGAGATAACATGTCAATATATCACTGTATCCAAATTCCTCTTAATTTCTGGTCTGACATTTGCTTCATTATTATTTGATGTTGAACAGAAATATACATGTGTATGTTTGTGAGTATAGATAGATAGCAATATATATATGTTAAAGATGTGTACAACAATATAAAAATAAGCATTATATCACAAAAGTTGCATATGTAATAATATTCATTGTCTAATAAATAAATGTTACTGCTATGATATAAAAAACTAAAGTCACTTACATGATCTAATTATAATACATATATGTAAGAAGAAGCACCTGCCCGTATGACCTTTTAGTTAGATTTTATATTTGAAGCTATCATTTTTTTCTCTCTCTGCATAGAGTAAATATCTTTGTGTGTAGTGTATCTCTTTGTTTTGGAATTTTACACTATTTCAATTTAAGATACCATGGGTGATAGCTGACTATCCCAATAAATGTCACCCTAAGAACCTTTGAAGTGCCCTCTAAACTAATATATCGCACACTGGGTTATCTGTATTTTAAGACATATCATTCTAAAATGCCTCACATGACTGTTGAGAATTTTCTAGTCATAACAGATGGTGTTAAATAGAACATAGGTTTACCTCCTTTAAGAATATAAAAGGTATGCAGAAAAAGGTAGTCAAGGGATGGTATTCTAGCCTACTCAGATTACCATAAGAGTATACCACAGATTGTGTGACTTAAAAAACAGAAATAAATTTTCTGACAGCTCTGGAGACTAGACTTTTTTTATTAAGATGCTAACAGTGTTGGTTTCTAGGGAGGCTCTCTTTTTGGCCTGCAGATGGTCTTATTTTCTCTCTGATATCACATGATGTTTCTCTGTGCATGAGTGAAGAGAGAAAACTCTGGTATTCTTCCTCTTCTTATAAGTGCACCAGTCCTGTCATATTAGAACCCCACCCTTAAATGTCCTAATTTAACCTTAATTACCTCCTTAAAGACCCTATATCCCAATATAGTCATATTAGGAGTTAGAGCTTCGGCATATAAATTTGAGGAGTGGGCCACAGGTCAGTCCATAAAAAGTAGTATGATAAATTTACTCCAGTAGTTCATTGAAGAACCCATATCTTTCTTTCTTTTTTTGTTTGTTTGTTTTCTCCTTTTATGTTCCAAGTTGTCTCCTTATCACATCTATTTTCAGGGTCACAGAATAGAATGAAAAGGAAGAGGAATGTCTCTCATTTTAAGACTATGTTAGCAAATTTTTACTTAATTTGTTTCACAAATGCAGCTCATTGTCTATAATTTACATGCATGTCCCCACCTTGCCTCAAAGACAGCTACAAAATAATATTTACTCTGTAATATGGCAGCTAAAAATCTGGGGTTTGCCTTTAAGGAAAATTAGAGGAGAAAAGATGAAACACCATGCAAAACAAAATGTTTTATTTTTATAACTATTTAGCAGCAAAAGTCATGAAATCAAAAGATCACAGAAACTGGAATTGTGGATTTAAGTTTCACTTTGCTAATTATTACCTGTGCAATCTTTAATAATTAGTTTACAATGAATTTATATCATAAATCAAATGGAAATTATATTTTCTTTTATATTTTATAAATACAAATAAGGCAATGTTTGGGAAATTTGTAAACTCAAAAGAGAACTGAAAATTGGTGTGTTATGTTTACACTACATTGTAGCTGTGTTTACATATACATATATTATGACTTTAGAGTGTCTTCCATCTTTTTCAGTAGATTTCATATACACTTTTGGAATTTCTGGAAGTAATGCAATAGAATGAAACAAGGGAAACTATATCAGACAGCAAGTAGCACTTTGAAACTGATGCCGGGTGGGGTGTGGTGCAAAACCGGTGAATTCTTTGGCTTATTTCTAAAATGAATTTTAAAGTGGCCAGAAAATAAATGGAGACATGCCAGTGTGGCAGGGGCAAAAGAAACTTCCCTTTCCTCTTTACAATAGACCCATAAACCTTCACAATGATTGATATGCTAAAGAGGGTGGAGCTCAGGTATTCTTCACTCTGGAGATTGACATCTCAGGGCTCCTGATGGGAGGAGAGAAGGGGAGGGGTGGCCTTTTTTTGAGCACATTATCTTTTGCTGGAGACCTGCCAGAAGTTTCCAATTCACAAGTTCCTCAGCTAAAAGGTGTTCTGATTATCATTTCTATGACTTTGGTCAGTTAAGGGGTGGTCTTTGGCCTTCCACCTTCCACAGGGAAACTGAAAGTTTCTTAGTGATTATTATGCTAAACCATGAATTGAAGGTTGGGTTGTCCTAGTCTTGCATCTTGTGGAGTTTGTTTTTGTTTTTGTTTGTTTTTTTTTGCGAAGGGGGTGGTGTAGGCTGCCAGCTTGTCCTGCAGCAAAATGTAACTGAAAAATGCCTGAAGGCTTCATAAAACCTGCCTGTGAGAAATTTACCTATGTCTAACCTATGCTATCTCAAATGTATGAAATCTTCTGAGAAAGATTGATGACATTTCAAAGTCATAATACATGTATATGTAAACACTACTACAATGTAATATAAACATAGCACAACAATTTTCAGTTCTCTTTTGAGTTTACAAATTTCCCAAACATTGTCTTATTTGTATTTATAAAATATAAGAGAAAATATAATTTCCATTTAACTCATGATAAAAATTCATTGTAAACTAATTATTAAAGATTGCACAGGTAATAATTAGCAAAGTAAAACTTAAATCCACAATTCCAGTTTCTGTGATCTTTTGATTTCATGACAATTGTTGCTAAATAGCTATAAAAATAAAATATTTTGTTTTGTGACATCTCAAAAGTAATAGACATTTTATAAAATGATGCACAATGCCTCACACACTGGACATTTTGATCCTTCCTAACATGAAGGAAATGCAACCTTCTTGAATGAGAAACACACAAAATAGTGTAGTGAAAGGATTACATCAGAAAATCAATAAAGCAAGCAAATTTTTTTAATACTAAGAATAAAATGACCATTTTCATAAAGTACTTTATTTTCAGGGATATTTGTATTTTTTCATCAAAACTTTTGGGTTTATTATTTGTAAATTGTTTACAACAGTACATTATCTTCCTTGAAGTATGTTATTGGACCAGATAATTTCTCGAGATGCCCTCTTAAAGACATTTTTAAAATCTCTGTTGCTTTGTATTTTAATGATTGAGTTCCTCATTGTGTTTCTACCATATAAGTCTTGAAAAATCTATATCTGGGAGCAGATTATTCTATTACAATAGTCTGAGCATCCTATTACATTCTATGACAATAACCAAACCATCCTGTTTAACATCCTATTTGACATCCTCTGTTCTGATCACGCTATTACAATAGTCAAACACACTGTTTGGTTTCATGCTCCTCTTCCTTTGTCTCAGATTTTCTTTCTACTGTGATATGAATTTTATCTCTCTCAATGGTACTGCACTAGGGGAACTCATTCTTTCATTTCTTTCTTTTTATTTTTATTTTTTTTGAGTTGGAGTCTCACTCTGTCGCCCAGACTGGAGTGCAGTGGCCGCTCCCGGCCACCGCAGCCTCGACTTGCTGGGCTCCGCGATCCTTCCGCCTCAGCCTTCCAAGTAGCTGAAACTACAGGTGCACGCTACCATGCCCGGCTAATTTTTTGATTTATTGTAGAGATGAGGTCTCGACAAGTTGCCCAGGCGGGTCTCGAAACCTCGGGCTCAGGCAATCCACTCACCTCAGCTTCCTTTAAGGAACACATTTTTGTTGAATAAAGAGTTGAAAAAAATAATTTCCATCTTTCTCTCATATAATAAAAATCAATAATAAGTTTGAATGCTATAGCTGATGAAATCATATATTTTAATTCAAAGTCTCTTATGGAAACCAAGGGTTATTCCTCAGTGCTATCTACAATTACTATTACTTCCTGATTTAGTTTACATGTGAAATGTACCCTCTATTAACTCAGACTTTTGTTCTCAAGTCATATAATCATTATTTTATTTGTTTTCTGCTTATTACATTAAGTTTCTTTACAATTTACTTATTAATATGTTTGTATGAGAGAACATTTGTATGTTATTTAGGAATTATTAAGTGATATGCTACACTACAGAGCTAAATTCGCACAGATTTGTTATCCACCATTATAATATTTGTATATGAAAGTAATAAGTAGCAGAAGTACAGATAAATTAACTATTTTTTCCCCAAGGGCTTATGTACATGTATATATAAAAGCACAGTAAAAATGATGTGATTGGTGAGCACTCCCTTAATTTGCGAAATATTTTACAACTTAAAAAGAAACAAACTTCATATCTGTACTATTGGAGTCTGAGATGTCAGATTACAACTGAATTTGTTTCTTTTTTAGCTATTTACAAAGAGGCAAACAATAAAAAACTGAAAATGGAATGATCTTGAATATAAATTCAGTAGTGTAGGTTTCATCTTTATAGAGTTGCCATCACTAATCCTATCTTCAATGATATGGTATACCTGAGTTGTGTATCTAGATTTAATTACTTGCAACACATTTTTTACCGATATATATTTTCTATGCCTTAGGCACTGCTTTTATTTATGTGACACTCTATTATTTATGCCAATCTGTTTTTGAAGAACAGATTTTGCCTCTGCATTTTATAGTACAATATAATTTCTTTCACTTTCGATCATTTTGTGTTCTCTAGGAAATTCAATTAGCATTTTCTGTTTATGTTATCAAAATGTAACAAAAATCTTTATTAAATATGAATGCATAACTCTCTTCAGTAACACAGATATATTGTTTTAGGTTAAATATAATAGAATGCATTTCTAGAAGTCTTACAGAAGTAACTTTATTATCTTTTATGTCAAAGTTTCAATTTGACATCATAGTGAAAGGTGATAAATTATATTAAAATCAGATAATAAACTGGCAGTTCAATTTTCATGATGATCTGGTTGAAGTTGAATTTTTTCTTTTATTTGTCTGCTTCATAAATAGAGAATATCCTTAGATTGTTTATGAAGGCATGTAAATATGTCTAAACCATAGGTGCCCAGCTAAATATGATATTATTGTCTGGGTTTGGTGCTTACAATATATACTTTATCTACCGTTAATATTTAGTTACCTAAGTATATGATAGATTATATACTACTCAGTAGTGACTATTTTATTCAACTTTGTACCTTTAGTAAAATCAATACTTATCATATAATAGCTGCTTAATAGATGCAAGCTATATTGAAATAATGTTAATTAATAATCCTAACATCAAATATTTCTCAATTATAATGGCACAAAAGTAGACATCATGTATGAAACATTACATAAAAAGCAAAGCCTCGGGATATATTACAAATGATTCAAGATAGGTTTAAGAGAAACAAGAAAGCAAGAATATGTATGAAAATATCATGATAACATGAAAGTGGATTATAAAATTATCCAAGTTCATGATATATATATAAATAATCAATAAATACCTTTTGTGCACAAATAATAAATTTCTAAACGAAGAATTACAAAGATTAGAATGCCACATTTCTATAAAATATTTAAATATAGAATTAACTAACTACTTTAGCAATTATACTATTAAACTTTAAAGAATAATTGTACTTCAAAACACCCTCACTTAACCAGGAGTGTTAGGTATACTAAATTCTCTGAGGGGGATGGTAAAAAACTAGAGAAAATGACAGGAAGAAGAACATAAACATTGTGCAAAGAGTTTTTTGGTTTTTTTATGACATAACATTTTATTTGTAAATTCAATATATAAATAAAATTTTATCTTTGCAAAAATACTTTTATGTATCAATATATTATAGTAGGACTTTTATTTATTTTATTTATCTATTTATTTGTTTTTTTGAGTTGAAGTCTCACTCTGTCACTCAGACTGGAGTGCAGTGGCCACTCTGGCCACCGCAGCCTCGACCTGCTAGACCCAGGCGATCCTTCAGCCTCAACCTTCCAAGTAGCTGGAACTACAGGCACATGCTACCATGCCCAGCTGATTTTTGATTTATTGTAGAAATGAGGTCTTACCAAGTTGTCCAGGCGGGTCTCAAACCCGCGGGCTCAGGCAATCCACTCACCTCAGCCTCCCAAAGTACTGGAATTACAGGCTGAACCACCGAGCCTGGCTATAGTAGGACTTTTAATACACTATAGCACAAACACAAAAAGTAACTTACCTTGAACATAGAAAATCTATTCACTCCACGTATATTATTCTGTTTACGTAAACTTTCATGATTTATGTCTTTGTACATCAGTGAATAGGAATCTACATTTTTTTAGTGTACTCCAGGGATTTCAAGGTTTCAAGCAAGATTTAAAGCCTTGTTATTTCTAAATTAATCTCATTCTGTATATAAACTCTCTGTAATGTGTAATTCACAGTAACTTGAAAAGTAACTTTGTACTATTGGGTGAAATAATAGTTCAATATGTAACTTTGCATATGAACACCATAACATATGTAGTCAATTTATGATTATCCATGGGTGGGTAATGCAGTTTGAATTTTTTTTAGCCATAAAATTATCTCTTATGTATTGTTGTTGTCATTTATAATGTTGTTTCTAACTTGTGGCCATAAGAAACTGGGGCTGCCTAATAATATTTTTTGTTTTTGAAACTCAAGTAAATACATATGTTTATATACATACACACATTTATACAGATATAATTGTATATATAATTACATATATTATATTGTAAATATTATTATAAATAATTACAAGTCATATGTATTAAATATAAAGCATACATGTTATGTTTATATGTATAGTGTGACAAGTTGTAGCATAATTTAATTCTCTAAATTAATAAGAAAAAGGCAGATAATGCCACAAAAATGTAGATTAAATTCTTCAAATGTCATATCACAAGAGGATGCCTAAATAGCCAAAAAAATATAAAATGATGTTGAGCTTCAATATTAAATAGGAAAATGTAACTTCAAATGAAGAAACCATAGTACACTCACCAAAATGGCAAATTTAAAAAATAATAATGAAACAACTTTTAAAGGTTAAAATTGCATGTCTCAAAATATTATGAAAATCCCAAACACAGTTATTGTAAGTAAATTGGACACGTATTTCAGGTAACAGTTTGACATCATCTAATAAAATGGAAGATAAGCTGGGCATTGTGGCTCAAGCCTTTAATCTCAGCATTTTGGGAAGTGGAGGCAAGAGGATTGCCTGAGCCCAGGGGTTCGAGCAGCCTGGGCAACATGGTGAGACCTCTACAATAAATTTAAAAATTAGCCAAGCATGGTAGTGCATCCTGTTGTTCCAGCTACTTGAAAGGCCGAGGCGGAAGTATTGGCTAGATCTAGCAGGTAGACAATGATGTGGCTGTGAGCATGCTACTGCACCCCAGTCTGGACAATGGATTGAGCCTCCAACTCAAAATAAATAAATAAATAAATAAATAAATAAATAAGATATACATATTCAGTGATGCAGATATTCTTTTTTTTTTCACGTATGTATGAAATAGAAGCCTATACATAGGTCTTTCAAAAATACATATAGGATAATGTAAAACTAACTTAAGGCATCTGTGTTTATAATTTTATGTATAAATGTATATGATATAAAATTAACATTTTATTAAAATAGTGTAATACACACTGAAGTATAAACATTTATTAATAGCAAATGTACTTCAAAAATACCAAAACTTTGGTACTGGTATTTTAATACTAAATATTAAAATATTAAGCAATAATGGCAAGGCAGTAGTAAAATATATGTTGAGACTAAGACCAAAACAATTGCACTAACCACTGTAATCCTTGGAAAGTCCATAGATGCATGTATGTGTGAATCTTGATATGTAATAAATGCATCACTATAATAAGAACATGATTATGAATAATTAATTTTTTAACAAAAGTATTAACTAGAATGCACAAATAATTAAAAATCAAGAGAAAAAAGATATACATTATAGAAATGAGCACAAGTGATAAATAAGAATAGATGGGAAAAGTAAAATAAGTAAATGGTATATATGAAGATGATTTATGTCACTGCTATAAAGTCGATCAATGCGAACTAATACAACAAGATAGCACCTCAAAGCTATGAACTTGTAAAACTTTGTATGTTGGAGAATACAACATATTTTGGGTGATTAGCACTATTTTCTACTACTCTAAGCATTTTAACTGGTGTATATATAGTTGGTCCCTGACTTATTGTAGTTTGACTTACAATTTTTTTTTTTTTTGGCTTTACAATGGTGTGAAAATGAAACGTATTCAGTAGAAACCACACTTTAAATTTTGAATTTTGGTCTTTTTCTGGGTTAGTGATGCGTACGGTGCTCTTTTGTGAGTCTGAGTAGTGGCAGCAAGCCATGGCTCCTATTCAGCCATGGTAATATATAGCAATAGCAGGTATAAAATGTAAAAAGCAACATATGAAAAATACTATATATTTAGGAATGCTTCTATTTTATATTTTAATTTGTCAAAATCTAGTATAAAATATAAGGGAGATCAATGGAAAATGGTTAAAATTAAATTAACAAGAGAAAACAGGCCATAATTATCTGTGATGTGAGCAAACTGATTTGATCCTGTTACTTTAATTTTAACCATTTTCCACAGATCTTCCTCATCTCAAAGAAAAAAAAATAGCCAAGCTTAGTAGCTCATTCCTGTAGTCCTAGCTATTATGGAGGCTCAAATGGAAGGATTACCTGAATCCAGAAAGTTGAGACTGAGGTGAGTTGTGATTGTGCAAAGCACTGCAGCCTGGGCAACAAAGTAAGACCCTGACTCAAAAAAAAAAAAAATTGTGGATACTGAGTCAGAAAAACAAACTTTTATACAAGGAATAAAATTCACAATATCTCACAGCTCTACATAGCCATTTTTAATGTCATAAAAGAAAACAAAATTCCTCCTGGGAAATATTTCCAAAGAAATCAAAACATATCACCAAAAACCTATTCAAAGTAAAGTAATAAAAAATTTAGAGTATTTATAGAAAGATTACAACAAATAAAAAAACATGTGAATTATATATAAAGATGCTATTATTAGAGGTCACAATTACAGAACTAAATATAATTGTTTAAATTCAGTAAAAGTAATTATGTATTGCACATCATTATCTTCACGGCGCAGCTTATATTTGTAGCATCAATAAATTACAAATTTCTATACACCAGGAAGAAGAAGGTGGAGAACCAAAAAAAAAAAGCACAATCCTGTTCACAAAAGCCATAAGAAAGGAAGGAAGGAAGGAAGGAAAGAAGGAAAGAAAGAAATACTTTGACATCCACCTAGCCAGAGAAGTGGAAGACCTTTACAATGAAAACTACAAAACACTGCTCAAAGAAATCAAGAATGTCACAACAGATGGAAAAACATTCCATGCTTGTAAATTGAAAGAATCAATATTGCCAACATGTCCACCCTACCCAAGGCAATCTACAGATTCAATGCAATACTCATCAAATTACCAACATGATTTTTCTAAGACCTGGAAAAGACAACACAGGAATTCATATGGAAACAAAACAGAGCACAAGTAGCTAAAACAATCCTCAGCAAAAGAAACAAAGAGGGAGGTTTCATATGACCAGGCTTAAACTTTATTACAAAGTTAAAGTAAACAAAACAACCAGATATTGTTAGAAGAATAGACATATAGACCAACAGAACAGGTCAGAAATTTTGGAAGAAAAAGGAAAAAAAGAAAAGTCATCTGTGACAAAGCCACCAATAACAACCACTGGGGAAAGGAGATCATATTAGCAAATAGTGCTGGGAAAACTGACTGACCACATGTAGATAATGAAAATGAACTCCTACCTATCCCCATATACAAAAATCATCTCAAAACAGATTAAAAACCTACACATAAAACTTTAAATTATAAGTCTCCTAGAAGAAAACATCGGAAACACCCTTACGCACATCGGGAGCAGGCAACAAATTCTTGACAGTTTCACAAAGCAAATTACATAAAATCTAAGATAAATGAATTAGACTTTATCAAATGAAAGGGGGGGGGGAAGTAAACAACCACATTAAAAAGTCAGCAAAGAGCATGAACAGACTCTTCTCAAAAGATGATATACAAGCAGCCAAAAGATATATGAAAAAATGCTCAGCCTCACATCATCAGAGAAATGCAAATCAAAACTATATGAGATACCACCTAACTCCGGTAAGGATGGCTATCATTAATAAGTCAAAAAACAACAGATGCTGGCACAGCTGCAGAGAAAAAGGAATGCTACACTGTTAGTGGGAGTGTAAACTTGTTCAGCCTCTATGGAAAGCAGTGTGACAACTCCTAACAACTGAAAATTGACCTTCCAAACAATCCAGCAATCCTTTTTCTGGGAATATATCAGGAGGAACAACAAAAGGGACACCTGCACATGCATATCTATTTCCACACTATTCACAGTAGCAAAAACATGAAACCAACGCTGCTGCTCACTAAAAGTGGACTGAATTTTTTAAAATATGGTGCATATGAATGATAGAGTATTACACAGTCATGCAGAAATCATGAACTTTGCAGCAAATTGGATGGAGTTAGACCATCCTCCTAAGTGAACTATCACAGAAAAAAAAGAACTGAGTACTGCATGTTCTCACTTATAAATGGACCCTGAATTGGCAGTTGCTGGGCACTGCTATGGGAGGGAGGGAGGAGGATGCATGTGACAACACTACGAGTACCTGGTGCACTACCAGGGAGAATGAGGGCCAGTTAGAAACCCAAACTTCATCTGCATGCAACCTACTTAGATAGTTAACTCACACCTGTACTCCACTTCTCCAAAATAAAATAAAAATTGAAACAAAAAAAGTTAAAAAAAATTAAATTTACAACATAATTAATATAATTGAACATTAATTTTAGATAATTCAAAGTGTTCCCACTTCTTAAGCATACTGAATGTCTTACTGTTTCTCCCATGAACTCAATTTGAACTAAGAGTAAATTAAGTCATACTTATATGGCTGTGGATTCCACCATTTCTATTATAAGTATAATATTTCCAATAAATCTGCTTAATAAAACCAAAGTAGTTGAAAAATACTTTAGAAATGGAACCAAACTGCTCATTCGTTGGTTACTGAAAGTGATGAAAATCTTTTTAATTAGATCTTAATTGGGTCTTAATTAGAGATCAAGTATGTTTATCTTATTTTATTCATTCACTTATTCATTTTATTCAACAAATCATGTTAGATCAATATTGTGTGTTCAGAAGAGTCTTAGTCTGAGACTCTCTACTTAAGTATGCTTATTAAACAATGTTGGCATATCAGAGAAAAAATTAGTTGTAGATTAAAAACAGTGATAAATATAAAAAACACTATTGAAATTGTCAAACTGAGAGCTTGATTAAATTTTTAAAATTATATGAAATTCTAGGGATGGGCCACATATTAAGCAACAATCAAAGTCTCAATATATTTTAGGATATTAAATTATCTGAAGCAAATTTTCCAGTCACGATAGGATAAAATGAAAATTTAATAGTACAAGAAAAAACTGGGAAGTCTACAAATATGCAAAAATTAAACAACAAACTTTTAAACACCCAGTGTTTCAAAGAAGAAGACACAAGTCCACAAGTAAAATTAGAAAATAATTTGAGAACAAAGAAAATGAAAACTCAGCAACCCAAAATATGTGAGCTGAATGGAAAGTGCTGCTAAGAGGAAAGTTAAAGTTACAAACATGTACATTAAAGAAAAAGAAATCTGAAACTAACAGGTTTACTTTATACCTCAAGAAACTAGAAAAACAAAGACTAAATACTTCTGCAATTACAAGAGCTGCTCAAAGTATTTACTACCCGGGTCCAGACAATTCTGACTACAGTGAACTAAAGATAGAGATGTTATCTATGTATTGCTTTTCAAAATTGAATTGAATTAAGTAGCAATGTGTAGTGTGGCATTAGCTCAACCATGTTTCTGCCATTTTCTTTGACTGTCCTGCCTGTTGCATTGTGACGCTAGCATTCACTTGATTAACACCGTCTTTTGAGTGAATGTGATACTTAAAATGTGTATACATTTTTTTGGCACTTGTTATAACACATAAGTGGTCAGTCTGAAGAGAAAATTTTTCATTATTTAATATATGGTGTAAAAGTTTTCATTATTTAATATATGATTCTGGGAATTGTCTAAAGGCAGTTTGATGTTACCTCTACAAGGCTAAGCTGAGAGATATATTTTCTATAATTCCTTTACTTATGAATCAAAATTGGGCTAGAGAGGAATTAAGAGCCAACTACAAGGCAAAAGCAAGGGCAGAAGCTACTATTCTCAACACATCATGGCAAGCCACTTCTTGGTAAACTAAGAGATATTGACTCTAACACTATCATAACTGAATACTTAAATACCCCTCTAACAACCATAAACAGATCATCAAAGCAAAAATTCAACAAGGATATCAAGAACCTCAACTTCACACTTGTTCAAATGGACTTAATAGATTTCTATAGAACACTCCACCTAGTAACCATGACATATACATTCTACTCATCACCACATGAACGTATGCCAAGATCAACCACATTCTTGGCCATAAATCAGGCATAACCAAATTTTATAAGACTGAAATACTGTCATGCACTTTCTCAGACCACAGTGGAATAAAAATAAATATCAACACAAAGTTCCTCTAAAACCTACAAAGACATAGTCACTAAACAGAAAGATGTAAACAACTACTGGATCAACATGGAAATCAAAACAAAAATTAAAAGATTCCTAGAAACAATTGAAAATGAAAAAAACATCTTACCAAAATCTTTGAGATGTCATGAAAATAGTGGTAGGAGGGAAATTCATATCTCTACAAACACACATAAGGAAAATGGAATGATCATAAGTCATCAACCTAACAAATCATGTAAGAAAGCTGGAAAAAGCAAGACCACCAGAATCCTAACTTCATCAGAAGAATCCGGATCACCAAGATAAAAGCTCAAACATGGGACATAGAAGGCAAAAATATAATAGAAAAATATCAGTGAAACAAAAAGATGGTTCTTTGAAAAGACAAACGAGGTTGATGAACTCCTAGCAAAATTGACCAAGAAAAAGAGAGAATTAGCCCAAATATACACAATCAGAAATGCAAAAGATCAAGTTACAACTAACCTTGAAGAAATATGAAAGATTATCAGAGATTACTATGTACACATATATGGAAACAAACTTGAAAATCTAAATGAGAGAGCTAGGGTCTTCACTCATATAGTGGACCTTGAATATCTATCATAATACTAAAAGAAAAAGACTGACAATGGTGGGAAACTATGGAGGGAGAGTGGGGGGGAGGGAGGTGGGAATAACAGTAGTCAATATCTATCTGGGGATGAGGAGACACCCCTTATCAACAAGGGTGCCTGAACGATGCACATTTGTATACCTAACCCTTAACTACTCCACAATTTTATAATAAAAAATATGCTTACCAAAAGAAAGAAAAGAAAATCTAAATGAATTGGAGGACTTTCTGACATCACACAACCTCCCCAGGTTTAAACAAGAAGAAATTGAAACACTAAATAGGCCAATAACAACCCAGGAAATTGAATTTATCATAAGGAAGCTACCTACAAAAAAATTCCTGGCCAGATGACTTTCCAGCAGAATTCTACAAAGCATACAAGGAGAAGCAGATCTCAATTTTATTGAAAGTATTCCAGGCAATCAAGAAAGATGGAACTCTCCCCAAATCATTTTATGAAGCTAACATCACATTGATACCCAAACTGAGTAAAAATCCAACAAAGAAAGAGAAATACAGGCAAATTTTCATGATGAACATAGATGCAAAGTTCTCAAGATTCTAACAAACCAGATCAAACCACTTATCTAAAAAATTATACATCATGACCAAGTAGACTTCATCCCTGGAATGCAGGGCTGGTTCAACATCTGCAAGACCATAAATGTAATTAAGTACATCAACAGATGTAAAGACAAAAACCACATGATGATATCATTAGACACAGAAAAAAGTTTTTGATAAAATCCAGTAGCCCTTCTTGATAAAAACTCTTGAACATCTAGACATAGATGGAACACACCTCAAAATAGTAAGAGCAATCTACAATAAACCCACAGCCAACATATTACTAACCAGACTGACCTTGGAACCATTTCCCCTGAAAACAGAACCAAGACAAGGCTGCCCACTCTTACCCCTTCTGTTCAACATAGTGTTTGAAGTCTTAGCTAGAGTAATTGGACAATAGAAGGAAAACAGGTGCATCCAAATAGGAAAAGAGGAAGTTATGTTATCCTTCTTTGCAGACAACATGATTCTATACCTTAAAAACCCAAAAGAATCTGCCAAAGCCTCCTGACACTGATAAAGGACTTTGGCAAAGTCTCAGGGCATAAAATAAATGTACAAAAAACAGTCATATTTCTATACACAACAATAAACAAACAGAAACTCAAATAAAAAATACAATCCCATTCACAGAAGAAACCAAAGAAATGAAATACTTTGGCATCTTCCTAACCAGAGAAGTGAAAGACCTTGACAACAAAAACTACAAACACTGTTCAAAGACATCAAAGATGAAACAAACAAGTGGAAAATATTCCATACTCATAGACTGATAGAAACAACATTGTTAAGACATTCATCCTACCCAAGGAAATCTACAAATTTAACACAATATCCATTAAATTACCAGCATCCTTCTTCTCAGACTAGGAAGCAACAATACAGAAATTCATATGGAAACAGGAAAAACTACGAATAACCAAAATAATCCTCAGCAAAAGAAACAAAGCAGGGGGTATCATACTTCTAGATTTTAAACTTTTTTTTTTAAGCAAATTTAAAAGGACCAAAATTTTACCATGCACCTTCTCAGACCATAGTGGAATAAAAATAAACATTAACACCAACAAAGTCCCCCCAAAACTCACTAAACAGCATGATGCTAAACAACTCCTGGGGCAACAATGAAATCAAAACAGAGATTAAAAGATATCTGGAAACAAATGAAAATGAAGAAACATCTCACCAAAATTCACCATGAAATCTGCAGTAAGAGGACAATTCGTATCCCTACAAACGCACATGAAGAAAATGGAAGGATCACAAATTAAAAGCCTAAGAAGCCATTGGGAAGCTGGAAAAGCAAGACCACCAAAACCCTAATTTCAGCAGAAGAATCCACATCACCAAAATAAAAGCCCAAATCCAGGACATAGAAGACAGAAAGATAATGAAAAAAAAATCAATGAAACAAAAAGCTGGTTCTTTGAAAGGAGAAACAAGATCGATGGTCCCATAGCTAGACTGACCAAGAAAAAAAGAGAAAAAGTCCAAATAAACACAATCAGAAACACAAAAGATGAAATCACATCTGACCCTGAAGAAATACAAAAGATCATTAGAGACTACTATGTACACCTGTATGAAAACAAACTTGAAAAACTTAAGGAAATGGAGAACTTTCTGACATCACACAACCTACCTAGGTTGAAACAAGAAGAAATTGAGACCCTAAATAGACCAATAACAATCAAGGAAATTGACTACGTAATAAGAAAACTACCTACAAAAACAAACAAACAAACAAAAAACCCTGGACCAGATGGCTTTCCAGCAGAATTCTACAAGACATTTAAGGAGGAGCTGAAACCAATATGACTGAAGGTATTTCAGGTGATTGAGAAGGATGGAACTCTCCCCAAATCATTTTACGAAGCTAACATCACATCGATACCCAAGCCAGGTAAAAACCCAACAAAGAAAGAGAACTACAGGCCAATATCTTTGATGAACATAGATGCTAAAATTCTCAACAAGATCCTAGCGAACCGGATTCAACAACACATCTCAAAAATCATCCATCATGACCAAGTAGGCTTCATCCCTGGGATGCGAGTCTGGTTCAACATTCGTAAAACCTTATATGTAATTAAATACATCAACAGATGTCAAAACAAAAACCACATGATTAGATGTCATTAGATGCAGAAAAAGCTTTTGATAAAATCCAGTACCCCTTCTTGATAAAAACCCTCGAACATTTAGGCATACGGGGAACATATCTCAAAAAAGTAAAAGCCATCTACGAGAAACCCACAGCCAGCATACTCCTAAATGGACAAAAATTGGAACCATTTCCCCTGAAAACTGGAACAAGACACGGATGCCCACTCTCACCCCTCCGGTTCAATATAGTATTGGAAGTCCTGGCTCGAGCAATCAGAGAATAGAAGGCAATTGGGGTATCCAAATAGGAAAAGAGGAAGTCAAGTTATCTCTCTTTTCAGATGATATGATTGTGTACCTTGAAAACCCCAGAGAATCTGTCAAAAACCTCCTGACACTGATAAAGGACTTTGGCAAAGTCTCAGGATATAAAATAAATGTGCAAAAGACAATTGCATCTCTTTACACCAATAATAAACAAACAGAAACCCAAATAAAAAGCACAATTCCATTCAAAAGAGCCACAAAAAAATGAAATACCTTGGCATCTTCCTAACCAGAGACGTGAAAAACCTTTACAATGACAACTACAAAACACTGCTCACAGAAATCAAAGATGACACAAACAAGTGGAAAATTGTCCTATGCTTATGGATTGGAAGAATCAACATTGTGAAGATGTCCATCCTACCTAAGGCAATCTACAGATTTAAAGCAATACCCATCAAATTACCAGCAAGATTCTTCCCAGACCTAGAAAAAACAACACAGGAATTCATATGGAAGCACAAACGACCAAGAATAGCTAGAACAACCCTCAGCAAAAAAAATCAAAGCAAGTGGTATCACATTACCAGACTTCAAACTTTACTATAAAGCTACAATAATCAAAACAGCTTGGTATTAGTACAGGAACAGGGATATAGACCAACGGAATAGATTGAGATTTCAAAAGCAAAACCTCAATTTCTCAACTCATCTTTGACAAAGCCTCCACCTCCTACCACTGGGGAGAGGAGAACCTATTCAGTAAATGGTGCTGGGAAAACTGGCTAACCACATGCAGAAGATTCAAACAAAACCCCTATCTATCCCCATACACAAAAAATTAACTCTAAATGGATTAGAGAACTAAATGCAAAACCTTAAACCATAAGAACCTTAGAAAATGCAGGACATACCCTTATGGAAATTGGAACTGGCATCCAATTCCTGAACAAAACCCCAAACCCACAGGCCATAAGAGATAAGATAGACCAGTGGGACCTCATTAAACTGACAAGCTTCTGCAAAGTCAAAGAAACCATCAAGAGAGCAGGGAGACAAACCACACACTGGGAAAAAGTATTTGCCAACTCCAGGTCTGACAAAGGCTTAACATCTTGGATCTACAAGGAACTCAAACATGCTGAAAAGAAAAAAACAAACAACCCCATTTTAAAGTGGCAAAATATACGAACAGACACTTCTCAAAGGAAGACATACGAGCAGCCAACAGACACATGAAGAAATGTTCAACCTCACTAGTCATCAAGGAGATGTAAATCAAAATCACACTGAACTACCACCTACTCCAGTCAGAATGGCAATTTTCAACAACTCAAAAAATAACAGCTGCTGGAGGGGGTGTGACAAAGGAACACTTCTACACTGTTGGTGGAGTGTAAACTAGTGCAACTCTGTGGAAAGCAGTGTGGTGATTCTAAAAGCTCTAA